>NC_091313.1:4124456-4134456 GCF_038502225.1 Cherax quadricarinatus | reverse complement strand
ATTAAGCCTATTGCAATAGGCAACACTTTTCGCCGCCTCGTTTCCAAAGCTGCAGTCCGAAGTATTCGCGCAGAGGCAGCCATGATGCTTCAACCAAACCAGCTTGACTTTGTGGTCTCTCAAGGAAGTGAAGCAGCGGTTCATGTAACAAGGGCGTATATCAACACCCTGCATGAGGACAATGCAGTGGTAAAATTAGACTTCAAGAATGCATTTAATCTCCTGAAAAGAGATGTGGTATTAGCAGCGGTACAAGAAAATTTCCCTGATCTCTTTCCCTTTGTTTCAGCTGGATATAGCAAGGAATCAATGCTCCTGTTTGGAGAGCATGAAATCACATCATAAGAGGGTGTCCAGCAAGGGGATCCTCTTGCACCATTTCTCTTCTGTATAGCAGTTAGGGAAATCACAGCCAGACTGACAAGTGAGCTAAACATCTGGTTCCTGGATGATGACACAATAGCAGGTACAAAGGAGTCCCTCTTAGGTGATCTTACACTAGTGATGACACGGGGACAGGAAATGGAGAAGTGGATAAAAAAGCTTCAAGGAAGAATATTTGGATTTCTTCCTGAAGACGTTTGAATATTCCACTTCCCATTCCACCCCATCTTTTCATTCTTTTTTACCAATAGGTATATTTTATTACATAATATGGTACAAAAGCTTTAAGAGATACATTGTTGATATAAAGATGGTATATACAGAACACGAGATGTGAGAGATACATGTCTAGTACATATTGTTACGTGTTTGTCACTGATTATAATGCGAAAATCTCATCCAGCTCCTCAGAACTGGGGCGCGTACCCAAAATACAGCAGGCATTACCCCTCTGAACAGCAGCGCTGAGTCGCTGGAACAGAAAACTAGCTGCCCTGGGATCCCTAGCTACCCTGAGGAGTCTTTTGCCTAGCTCTTGAAGGAACTTACATGCAGTCTTTCCCCATGAGCCAAGGGTTTCTGAGCCTATGGAAACAAAAATATAATGATGGGCAAGTTCTCCATATTTTCTAGATTTTTGGGACTCCCTGAAGCTGGCGGCTGCCCCTCCTTCCTTCCCGGGGTATTGGAGATAGGTATTAGCCAAGGTAGATGCACATGTGTAGTCCCACACCACCTGCTTATCGTCTGTCCAGGCTTGAAGTGTGATACCATTTGGACCCTTCTGGCTGCCATCAGATCTGCATAGTTGGGGTGGCTCCCTTACTGCTGGGCATCCGACTGTTGTGAGGCTCCTCCTGATAATGTTATTAACCTCCTCATGCCATGCAATCTTTCCCTTGGATTTACGGCACATAAGACCATGGTACCCGAATCGGTCTGCTGCTTCACTGCCACAAATACACCTGTGTTCGGCGAGAATAGGGGCGGCAAGTCGAAGGGCAACACCAATGCGGATGGCCTGTGGGTCGAGCCGTGTGCCAAGGCTGGAGTTGGGAACAGCCAACAGAAAGTCCCCTCCATAAGGGGCTCTCACTGCCAGGAGGCAGGCTCTATCCTTCCCTGACACACTCTGAAGCATTGCTGAGGCTATTTTCTCCACTATCGGGCCATCCCAGTGCGACTGTTTGTAGTTGTTGAGGGGAACAGGTCTGGTTTCAGAGCCCATTAGATTATCCCAGATCATGGCTCCGTTAATGAACTTTTGGTCCTGGACTCCAATCTTGACCCTAAGATGTTCAGGGAGAATCGCTGCTACAAGCTCTCTGGATGCAACACAAGAGGACAGAAAAGCAGGTAGCGCAATCTGTGATGACTTGTGGACACCAATGCCTCCTAGTCTGACTGGAAGTGTAGCTTGGTTCCACTGCCCATCTTCTAGAGTAAGGTTAAGTACTTTCATAAAAATCTGCCTCAGGATACTGTCATATATACAAGAAGGGTGGTGGAGTAGCGATGTATGTCAGAGACATTTTAAATTGTTGTGTTAGACAAGATATAAAATTAGAAGCGTCTGCCACTGAATCTGTTTGGTTACAGCTTCTCGAGGGTCGTGAAAAACTAATTTTGGGTGTGATTTACAGGGCCACAAATCTTGACACTGTGGGATAAAATTCGCAAGGCCTCTACATACGAAAATGTTGTGATAATGGGAGATTTCAACTATATACAGATTGACTGGAGCAATTTGACAGGAAATTTAGAGTCAAGTGACTTTCTTGATGTGATTCAGGATTGTTTTTTAAAACAGTTTGTGACAGAGCCAACTAGAGGAAATAACCTGCTTGACTTGGTTCTTGCCAGCAGGGAAACACTAATTTATAATCTTGAGGTTAATGATGAGCTTGGGGAAAGTGATCACAAATCACTCAGTTTTAATATATCATGGAATTCCCCTAGTAATGGCAATCAAGTCTCTGTCCCTGACTTCCGTTTGGCTGATTTCACAGGACTGAAAAATTACTTGGGTGGGCTGAACTGGAACGACCTGACTATGGGTCAGGTAGGTGGTTATGATTACCGATATGACGTTTTCCAGGGCATAATTCTAGCTGCTCAGAGAGCTTATGTTCCAAATAGGGAAATCAGATCAAGCAAATATGATCCTAAATGGATGAACGATAGATTAAAACATCTCATTGGTCAAAAGAGAGGCATATATAGGCAAATCAAAAGAGGAGAGGTGCAATTAAGAAACTAATATATCCAGTTAAAGAGAGAAATAAAAAAGGGAATAAGAAAAGCAAAAAGAGATTATGAGGTTAAAGTTGCAAGAGAATCGAAGACTAACCCAAAAGGATTCTCTCAGGTATACAGAAGTAAGATCAGGGACAAGATAGGCCCACTCAAAAGTTCCTCGGGTCAGCTCACTGACAGTGATAAGGAAATGTGTAGAATTTTTTACACGTACTTCCTCTCAGTTTTTACACAGGAAGATACTAGCGATATTCCAGAAATAATAAATTATCTAGAACAGGATGATAATAAACTGTGCACGATTAGGGTCACAAGTGACATGGTCCTTAGGCAAATTGATAAATTAAAACCTAACAAATCCCCAGGCCCTGATGAACTGTATGCAAGAGTTCTAACGGAATGTAAAGAGGAGCTTAGCAAACCTCTGGCTAATCTTTTCAATATATCACTACAGACTGGCTTGGTGGAAAATGGCAAATGTGATACCTATTTTCAAAGCAGGTGACAGGTCCTTAGCTTCGAACCATAGACCAATAAGCCTAACCTCCATAGTTGTAAAATTTATGGAATCAATAATTGCGGAGGCAGTTCGTAGCCACCTTGAAAAGCACAAATTAATCAACGAATCTCAGCATGGTTTTACAAAGGGGCGTGCCTGCCTTACGAATTTATTAACTTTTCTCACTAAGGTATTTGAGGAGGTAGATCATGGTAATGAATATGATATTGTGTATATGGACTTCAGTAAGGCTTTTGACAGGGTCCCAAATCAGAGACTATTGAGAAAAATTAAGGCACATAGAATAGGAGGAGAAATTTTTTCCTGGATAGAGGCATGGTTGACAAATAGGCAGCAGAGAGTTTGCATAAATGGGGAGAAATCAGAGTGGGGAAGCGTCACGAGCGGTGTTCCACAGGGGTCAGTGTTGGGCCCTCTGTTGTTCACAATCTACATAAACGACATTGATGAGGGCATGAAGAGCGACATAAGCAAGTTTGCCGATGACACCAAAATTAGCCGTCGAATTCATTCTGACGAGGACATTAGAGCACTCCAGGAAGATTTGAATAGACTGATGCAGTGATCGGAGAAGTGGCAGATGCAGTTTAATATAGACAAATGCAAAGTTCTAAATGTTGGACAGGAAAATAACCATGCCATATATAAACTAAATAATGTAGATCTAAATATTACGGATTGCGAAAAAGATTTAGGAGTTCTGGTTAGCAGTAATCTGAAACCAAGACCCAAGACAACAGTGCACAAGTGTTCGCAATAAAGCTAACAGAATCCTTGGCTTCATATCAAAAAGCATAAATAATAGGAGTCCTCAGGTTGTTCTTCAACTCTATATATCCTTGGTTAGGCCTCATTTAGATTATACTGCACAGTTTTGGTCACCGTATTACAGAATGGATATAAATACTCTGGAATACATACAAAGGAGGATGACAAAGTTGATCCCATGTATCAGAAATCTTCCCTATGAGGATAGACTGAGGGCTCTGAATCTGCACTCTCTAGAAAGGCGTAGAATTAGGAGGGATATGATTGAGGTGTATAAATGGAAGACAGGAATAAACAAAGGGGATGTAAATAACGTGCTGAAAATATCTAGCCTAGACAGGACTCGTAGCAATGGTTTTAAGTTGGAAAACTTCAGATTCAGGAAGGATATATGAAAGCATTGGTTTGGTAACAGAGTTGTGGATGAGTGGAACAAACTCCCAAGTACAGTTATAGAGGCTAAAACGTTGCGTAGTTTTAAAAATAGGTTAGATAAATACATGAGTAGGTGTGGGTGGGTGTGAGCTGGACCCGATTAGCTTGTGCTACCAGGTCAGTTGCCGTGTTCCTTCCTTAAGTGAATGTGACCTGACCTGACTAGGTTGGGGCATTGACTTAAGCCGGTAGGAGACTTGGACCTGCCTCATATGGGCCAGTAGGCCTGTTGCAGTGTTCCTTCTTTCTTATGTTCTTATATTCGTGCAGTATAGGGCTATCATATGAAGGTGCACATGTTAGGAAATATGTCAACCTGGGTAGACTCAAGCACTTTGTGAGAAGGTACAAGGCATCATGGGTGTCAAGATTGCTTATTTGTTGTTCCATTCTCCTCAATTCTTCCATTTTCTTCCTGAGGATTGTGTCAATGGCATCGCTTCCCAGAGGTGCTCCAAGCAAGACGCTATTTGTAGGGACAATGACTGATGCTCCTGGTAGTTTGGATCTCACTGCATTTATCACGTGTTGACTGAGATGATTTCACATTTGCATGGATTCCGGATTAAATCCATTTCCCATCCCAGTGTCATCACTTGTGTAAGATCACCTAAGAGGGACTCCTCTGTACCTGCTATTGTGCCATCATCCAAGAACCAGATATATATATATATATATATATATATATATATATATATATATATATATATATATATATATATATATATATATATATATATATATGCATGCATGCACAGAACGATGTGCTTTTTTAAATCAAATAACAATATTGCGACCAGCCGGGGATCGAACCTGGGACATTTAATCTCCTGGGAACCTAGCTAACCTCCCGATGCTTTAGTCCGCTGCACCACCATGCTACAAGGAGTTGGGAAGTTAGCTAGGTTCCCAGAAGCCCGACTAAATGTCCCGAATTCGATCCCCGGCTGGTCGCAGTATATCCATTTGCTTAAAAAAAAAAAAATCACTTCGTTCTGTGGATGTATTAATGTGTGTACTGCTCATGGGACCGGTATCCAAACGAGAGGAGAATGAAAACAGTTCCTGTAGCAGTTCTCGGCCCTCGAATTGTACCATCACACTCCTCCTGGGATGGTTTAAGAGTGTGACCTGAGAGGTGGTCGAATGGTTATGCAGGTGGAAAAGTGACCTCACAGGTGTGTCATCAAGGATATATGCACCGACAGGGGCATGTTTCTCTGTGTATATACTGTGAGAGTTTATGCTAATCCCTAAAATAGTAACTGGAGTATGCTTGACTGGTAATGAACAGGCTACAAGCAACATTAATGATCCTCGTGCAGTCGAATGGCTTTAATTCCATTTAACTAAGCAAGTGTGAGTGGTAGTTTGTGAAGGAGCAACACATAAAACGATTAGATTTCCAGGCTGTCTTTCCCCTCCTGTTCTTAGTTAATCAATGTGTTAAGTAAAAACTTAGGTTTCAAACCTATCGACTGTATATGCGTCATTAAGGATTCCCTTCCCTCTAAATTTAATTTTTGCATTTAAAGTGTTTCTTCTACAGTGTTGTGTTTACAAACGCAGATATCAAGCAAACATACTTGTAAATGTGTGCTGTATTGTGCTCCATGAAACACCCATCTCGTGAACTATTCAGTATAAGAAGTAGCGCAGACTCAGTCCTACGTTTGTTAATCACAGCCCTGGCTCTAACCAGTCAATGAGTGTGTTAAATATTTGTGTACCACTCGGGCACAATACGAAAAATCTCAGAGAAAGACAATAATCTCTAATTGCCCAATAATTTTCTCGTGGCTCCGTTAGACTTCTCAACACCAGAATCAAAACTCGAAATTCCGGTTCTGTACTTCATAATTTGCACAGCATGTGACGATAGCGCTGTGCGGCCTCTGACGTCACCCACGGTGTAGTGTTTACACTCTGGAGTACGTTCAGCTATTTACAACTATTTTGTTTATGAATGGGTTTACTTGCTTAACTTACTAAGCAAAAAGTGTAGTCGAAATTAAACTGAGAGAACATACGGCAAATCTAAACATGCTGACATTGAATTTTAGGACAGGAATATTCAAAATATTGATCTCTCCTAAAAGTAATACAAACACATGTATATTCTCACTCAGCTCCGGGGAGAAACCCCTTGAGTTTTCCCTCAGGTTAGTTTATTCACTTTGGGATTTGAACCCGAGTTGTCTAGGCAACCCTCCGGGAAGCTAGATTACTCTCGACGTCCTGAACCACTACACGACCATACTACAAGATGTAGGTGTCCAGTGAGAACACTAGACATGTGTCCACCTAACGCCAGGTATATTCAGGGAGTTCAGGAACTAATTTCATTCTCCTCTCATTTGGATACTAGTCTCACAAGCTGTACACAGATTAATGAATAAACAGAAACAAGTTGTTTAGAGGAAAGAACACTGCGATTGGCTGGGATTTGAACCCGAGTTTTCTAGCCAACCTCCCAGGAAGCAAGGTAAACTCTCGACGCCCTAGACCACTACGCCAGGGTCTGTGAGAGGCCCGGAGGTGCAGCCGGTACATTGGTCCGGGATCCGGACCTTAATGATGAAGATTTTGCAGCAGAAATGCTACTTTTACCTTTAGTACATAAAGCAAATTTTGGAAAACCAGAATTGCTAAATTTATTGACGGACTACAAACTTTGTTAGATATTTGCAAGTGTTTGTGTTAGTTTGAGAATATTGTTGACAATTCCAGCTACAGTAGCGTCCACAGAAAGATCTTTTAGCAAGCTCAAACATATCAAAAAATGTTAAGGTCTACTATGTCTCTAACCCAACTTGTTAATTTAGCAAGACTGAGTACTGAATCAAGCATTGCCAAGGAAATTGATTTTGATTGTGTTATTAGAAATTTTTCAGATAAAGAAGCCAGAAAAGCTCATTTTACTAAGTAGTCACTAAGTAAATATTTTACTTTTAAGAATTTACTTTGTTTTGAAATAACTTATTAAACGTTTAAAAATTTATGGATTTGTATAGTTATAGGCCAACAAAAATTTTCTAAATTTATAAAACTTTGTATAAAGTATATGTTATCTGGTCATTCTGCTGAACAGAAAATAAATCATTTATGAAAGTTTACCATTGGTTTTATTGGACTTCAAATTCTCAATTTTGAGAGAAGTCTCAGCCTGCACCAAAGCAGTCTTGGTCAGCCTTGCAAAATTTCTCTTGGAGGTCCTGTGACTACGCGGTTTTGACTTAAATATCAACGCTCTTCTTGCCGAATAAGGCAAGCGAAAATTTGTGTATGCAATAATTTCGCACAGAACATTCTGAAACTAACGAAAAAAAAATATTTTTTTGAATTTGTTTATTATTAAATTATTGTATACTTTCCTAAAATATATTTAGTAGGATTAGGCTAAATTAAATTGCGCTTATTATAAAAAGGTTAGGTAAGTTTTCTAAGGTTCTTTGATACAAAATCATTAATTTTTACATTAGCATAACTTATAAAAATATATCTTTAAACATAAAAGGGAAAATTCTTAGAAAGGTCTTAATTTTTAATGAGTGCTTGCTAATTGACCAGTTTTACCTATTCGGCACGACATTTATATATATATATATATATATGTATATATACATATATATGTATATATACATATATATATATATATATATATATATATATATATATATATATATATATATATATATATATATAAATGTCGTGCCGAATAGGTAAAACTGGTCAATTAGCAAGCACTCATTAAAAATTAAGACCTTTCTAAGAATTTTCCCTTATATATATATATATATATATATATATATATATATATATATATATATATATATATATATATATATATATATATATATATATATATATATATATATATGTCGTGCCGATATATATATATATATATATATATATATATATATATATATATATATATATATATATATATATATATATATATTTTCAACAAGTCGGCCGTCTCCCACCGAGGCAGGGTGACCCAAAAAAGAAAGAAAATCCCCAAAAAGAAAATACTTTCATCATTCAACACTTTCACCACACTCGCACATTATCACTGTTTTTGCAGAGGTGCCCAGAATACAACAGTTTAGAAGCATACACGTATAAAGATACACAACATATCCCTCCAAACTGCCAATATCCCAAACCCCTCCTTTAAAGTGCAGGCATTGTACTTCCCATTTCCAGGACTCAAGTCCGACTATATGAAAATAACACGTTTCCCTGAATCCCTTCACTAAATATTACCCTGCTCACACTCCAACACATCGTTAGGTCCCAAGTACCATTCGTCTCCATTCACTCCTATCTAACACGCTCACGCACGCTTGCTGGAAGTCCAAGCCCCTTGCCCACAAAACCTCCTTTACCCCCTCTCTCCAAATCTTTCGAGGACGACCCCTACCCCGCCTTCCTTCCCCTATAGATTTATATATATATATATATATATATATATATATATATATATATATATATATATATATATATATATATATATATATATATATGTCGTGCCGAATATATTTATATATATATATATATATATATATATATATATATATATATATATATATATATATATATATATATATATATATATATATATATATATATATATATATATATATGCAAACAATCGCCGACGGGCGACCTTAACTATGCAGGACAAGCCACGGGGCTTGTCCTGCATATATATATATCGTATATATATATATACATGTATATATATTTTTTTTTCAACAAGTCGGCCGTCTCCCACCGAGGCTGGGTGACCCAAAGAGAAAGAAAATCCCAAAAAGAAAATACTTTCATCATCATTCAACACTTTCACCTCACTCACACATAATCACTGTTTTTGCAGAGGTGCCCAGAATACAGCAGTTTAGAAGTATATACGTATAAAAATACACAATATATCTCTCCAAACTGCCAATATCCCAAACCCCTCCTTTAAAGTGCAGGCATTGTACTTCCCATTTCCAGGACTCAAGTCCGGTTACATAAAATAACCGGTTTCCCTGAATCCCTTCACTAAATATTACCCTGCTCACACTCCAACAGATCGTCAGGTCCCAAATACAATTTGTCTCCATTCACTCCTATCTAACACGCTCACGCACGCTTGCTGGAAGTCCAAACCCCTAGCCCACAACACCTCCTTTACTCCCTCCGTCCAACCTTTTCGAGGACGACCCCTACCCCGCCTTCCTTCCCCTACAGATTTATACGCTCTCCATGTCATTCTACTTTGATCCATTCTCTCTAAATGACCAAACCACCTCAACAAACCCTCTTCAACCCTCTGACTAATACTTTTATTAACTCCCACACCTTCTCCTAATTACCACACTCCGAATTTTCTGCATAATATTTACACCACACATTGCTCTTAGACAGGACATCTCCACTACCTCCAACCGCCTCTTTGCTGCAGCATTTACAACCCAAGCTTCACACCCATATAAGAGTGTTGGTACTACTATACTTTCATACATTCCCTTCTTTGCGTCCATAGATAACATTTTTTGCCTCCACATATGCCTCAATGCACCACTCACCTTTTTTCCTTCATCAATTCTATGATTAACCTCATCCTTCATAAATCCATCCGCTGAC
>NC_091313.1:4116956-4119456 GCF_038502225.1 Cherax quadricarinatus | reverse complement strand
AGACAGGCAGCACTAACCTACAGAGAGACAGGCAGCACTAACCTACGGAGAGACAGGCAGCACTAACCTACAGAGAGACAGGCAGCACTAACCTACAGAGAGACAGGCAGCACTAACCTACAGAGAAACAGGCAGCACTAACCCAGTGTCACTGACGTGCACAGCATGCAAGGTTACGAAGAATATGAATTAATAGGAAAAGGTAGTGGAGCACCTGGATAGAAGCGGGTTCATAACAACAACAAGGACAACTTTAAAGATGGTGTCATGTTTCACAAATCTGTTAGATTTGTGTGGCAAGACAATGAAAGTATGACAGGAGAGGAATAGACGGACTGTATATTTTTGAACTCTAAAAAGGAGTTCGATACAATTCTGCACAAGAGACTGGAACGAAGGCTAGAGGAGCTGACGGGAATAACAGGGAAGGCTCTGCAGTGGCTCAAGGAATACTTAATTAACAGGAAAGAGACAATGAGTTGTTATCCGAGAAGAGGTGTCGGAATGGGCAAGTGTAACGAGCGGGGCTACACAAAGGTAGGTACTAGGGCCAGTATTATTTCTTGTGTACTTAAGCAACATGACGAAAGAAATTGAATCAGAGGTGTCTCTGTTCATGAATTATGTGAAACTAATGAGAATATAAACAGAAGTAGACAATAAAAGAGTACAGACGGATCTGGACAAGTTGCCTGGTCTGACAAGTGACTATTGTCATTTAACTCGAGCAAATACTAAGTAGTGAAAATCAGGGTAAGGAAAAGAAGATTGAAAATTGAGTACATTCTTGGGTGACAAAGGCTGCAAATATCCCTCACAGAGAAGGACCTCGGGGTGAGCATAGTTTCGAGCATATCTCCCAGTCACACATCAGCTGAATAACCTCCACAGCAAACGTGAGACTGGCAAATCTAAGGTTAGTTTTCAAGAAACTCAATAAGGAGTCATTCACGTCACTTTACACGGCATACGACAGGCCCATCTTGGAATAAGCTTCAACAGTGTGGAATCCACACCTGATTAAGCACGTCAGGAAGCTGGGGAAAGTGAAGATGTTTTCAACTAGAGTAGTCATGGAGCTGAGGGATACGAACTGTGATGTCAGACTAAATGAACTAAACCTCATGACAGAAGTGGACAGAAGAACCAGGGGTGACATGATTACGACATACAAAATACTGAGAGGAATTGATGCGGCGGATAAGAACGAGGGGCTGGAAGTTTAAGAAGCAGATGAGTCACAGGGATGCTAGGAAATACTCCTATAACTTTAGTGTTCAGGAAGTGGAACGACCAAGATAGCAAGATTGGAAAGGAAGGATCCATACATAGTGTTAAGAGCAAGCATGGCAAGGGTCACCCTGTGAGAAGAGAGTGACCCGAAAAGCCAGCGGCGGAAAGGCGAGGCTTGGAGCTGAAACTCGATTCCCTGCAACCATATACAGATGAGTACATACAAGCACACACACCCACACACACACACACACACACACACACACACACACACACACACTGTATTCCACCTTTGCTTCACAGTTTCACATTAAGGATCTCGTCTGGAAGTCAAGGCGCCTCATTGGTTATTCTCAGAGCTCTGTCTCCTGACCATGAAGACAGCGCCTGGACGGGTCTCACACTAACCGAGGTTATCACGACAGTAACTGAGGTAATTACCTGGGAGGTGACAAAGGTGTGGGAGTCCTGACCCTTCCTTCAAGGTCACCCACACCGTGTGATTATGGTCTCCACACCGTGTGATTATGGTCGCCACACCGTGTGATTATGGTCTCCACACCGTGTGACAGTGGTCGCCACACCGTGTGATTGTGGTCGCCACACCGTGTGATTGTGGTCAAAACTCCATGTGAAGTACTGAAGATGAGTACAGGGAAACTGCGATACTAATATTTTGAGATTTTTTAGAGAAAGAGGGAGAGAGAGAGAGAAAAAGAGAGACAGACAGACAGACAGAGATAACAATATTACTAACATTATTATTAGAAATAACAAAAACAGCAGCAGTAATAGTAGCAGTAGTAGTGGTAGTAGTAATTTTCGTGGTGCTGTTAGCAGCAGGAGCAGTTGCTGCTGTAGCAGTTTCTAATTCAGTCGATGCAAATCCCTTTCGATGTATCAAATTCTCTTTCCTGTTGCTTACTGTTGCTCTCCTCTCTCCCTCTCCTCTCACTCTCTCAGAACTGCAGGAAAGCCGCTTATAAACAGACTCACTAACAACATTACAGCTGGGCTCCCTGGTCATGCTGACGTCACGTGATTCCCTTCACCTAACCTGCTACCATCTGTAACAACGGGTTCTGATGGAGTGATGGTGGAAGCAGATAACTGCTGACTGTTATGCGGAGACGTTATTGTTGGTAAGTGTGGAGAAGATGCCCAGATGTTGCACATGAGCAACATCTGGGCATCTTTACTGCAGACGTTTCGCCATCCAGTGGCTTTATCAATACAAATTCAAGGACATAATTGGAAGACAGAAGAA
>NC_091313.1:4094456-4114456 GCF_038502225.1 Cherax quadricarinatus | reverse complement strand
ATCAGAGAGATCAACCATCCTAGCATCCATCAGAGAGGTCATCAATTCTAGCATCCATCAGAGAGATCATCCATCTTAGTATCCATCAGAGAGGTCATCAACTCTAGCATCCATCAGAGAGATCAACCATCCTAGCATCCATCAGAGAGGTCATCAACCCTAGCATCCATCAGAGAGATCATCCATCTTAGTATCCATCAGAGAGGTCATCCAGAGGTCATCAATCCAAGCATCCATCAGAGAGATCATCCATCTTAGTATCCACCAGATAGGTCATCAATCCTAGCATCCATCAGAGAGATCATCCATCTTAGTATCCACCAGATAGGTCATCAATCCTAGCATCCATCACAGAGGTCATCCAGAGGTCATCAATCCTAGCATCCATCAGAGAGATCATCCATCTTAGTATCCATCAGAGAGATCATCCATCTTAGTATCCATCAGAGAGGTCATCAATCCTAGCATCCATCAAAGAGGTCATCCAGAGGCCATCAATCCTAACATCCATCAGAGAGATCATGCATCCTAGGATCCATCAGAGAAAGATCATCCGTCCCAGCATCCGTCAGAGAAATCATCCATCCTAGCATCCATCATAGAGGTCATCCACCCCAGCATCCATCAGTGAGATCATCCATACCAGTATCCATCAGAGAGATCATCCAGCCTAGCATCTATCAGAGATATCCGTGGCAGCATCCATCAGAAAGGTCATCCATCCCAACATCCATCAGACATATCATCCATCTCAGCATCCATCAAAAAGGTCATCCATCCCAGCATCTATCAGAAAGGCCATCTATCCCAACATCCATCAGACATACCGTCCATTCCAGCATCCATCAGAGAGGTCGTTCATCCCTGCATAAAATAGGAAGGCTATCCATCCCAGCTATCCATCAGAGATTTCATCCATCCCAGCATCCATCAAAGAGAGATCATCCATCCCAGCTTCCATCAGAGAGAGCATCCATCCTATCATCCATCAGAGAAATCATCCATCTCAGCAGACATCAGAAAGGTCATCAATTCCAGCATCCACCAGAGAGGTCATTCATCCTAGTATCCATCAGAGAGGTCATCCATCCCAGCATCCATCAGGGAGGTCATCCGTTTCACCACAACTCTGCCTCCTCAAGTGCCAAGATTCAATACCACCCTGACCAAAAAAAAAAAAAAAAATCAGATCAGAACCTCGCCTCACGGATTTTCTTATGAGCTCAAGGTTCATGAAATTCTGGGCGGAGAATTTCACCACCACCCTCAGAGTTCATGCGGTTTACAAGGACTTCCGACTGTGAACCGTGAAATGTTTGACCTGTAACTTAAGTAAAATGCAGCGTCAATGTTATTACTATCAGATTCACTCTTTGCCGAACCGCTGTCTTCATCTTGTCTGGCTTAGAATGCAACGAGCATTGTGTTGCTTCCTTGCAAGTTGTTACTGCTGTTCACCTAGAGGTAAACAGATGCTAGTCGACTACTGTGGACCGCGTCTAATGAGCTGGTAAGATACATCAGACAGGGATGAACTTTGATAAGAGCGAAGGTAGGATAACAGCGCTTACACTGTAAGTAAGCTGGGGTCAAATAACAACTCTCAGCTGTAAAAGAGATGAGATAGGTTAACAGCTTAGTCTGGAAATTCAACGGTGTTACAACCACAAAAAGTTATTTAAAGTTAAATATCTCATTACGTTATAAGAAAAATATATAAGTTGTTTTTATTTATTCTTACACGAAACGTCGCTAGGCTGTGATAGGTCAGTCACAGAGGAACTCACAATGAAGAATGAAATGATTGGACGACAGAAAAACACGATAGAGAGAGGTAATGAAACGGGAGAGAGGGGGGAGGGATGACGAGGAAGGTGAGTGAGCTTGACGAGACGGAGGAGTGCTAAGAAACGTGTTGAGACAGAGGAAATGGAAAAGATATGATGGCACAGATGGACAGAAATGCTACGATAGATGAACAGAGTTGACGGGAAAGGTATATGCATATGGGACAAGTGAATAGTGAATGGGACAGATCGATGGAGGTGTAGGACAGGTGGATAGAAGTGATGGGACTTTGAAAGAGGGATGCAACGTCCCAGGAAGAAGAGGCACAACGGGGAGGAATGGTACGCAGATAGTGGTGATGGGAAACATAATCTCCCCTAGCTCACATATAATAAATTTAGGAGCACATATATTATTCCAAGCCTAACACATAACATTCCCTGGAACGCAAATAATATTCGAATCAAGGTTATACACATCGAAAAAATGTATATTTCTCTTGTGTATACACACTGAGAGTTTACTTTAAACCGTATTTTGGAGAGTAAAGAATCTTCGGCTGGTCTTGTTTAAGTGACTTGTAGCCTTAATGACCCTCGTGTAGTTTGCACCACTGAGTCCTGATAAATCAACTAATATTTGGAGAATTTATTTTATCCATACACTTATTCTTTTTCCACACCTGTGAGTGGCGTAATTTATGCTGCACCTGTTTCAAGTTTAATTAAGATATTATCAAACTTGTAATATGTGTAGGGCTACCACACATATCAGGTGTAAGAGCTGCCACACTTATTTCAAGTGTAGAGGAGGTACTGGCTCGTTTGTGTCAGGTGTAGAGGAGATAGTGTCACACTTGTGTCAGGTGTAGGGGCCGCAGGGAAAGTCTTGAGCAGGTGTCAAGGAGGGCCAAGAGTCTCCACGCACCATACACCTTCATGTCAACTCACTTCTGTCTGGAACTGAGAAATAGCAGAGACAAGTGGAGAAAGTGGAGAAGAGAAGAGAAAAATAAGAGAGACCTTCTGAATAGGCGGAAGGGAAAATGTAAAGAAAAAAGAAGAAAGAGCAAAGGGAGAAAACGATGGGGGAGAGAGATGAGAGAGATATAACGGTGGAGAGATATTTGCACTTTAGCATTTATTTATAAAATGGAGAAAACTATTGTCTTCAGTCAAGCATTAAATTTTATATTACAGTATTTGTAATATACAATACCCGCAAGTTGGTGAATAAGAGACATGTACAACACTGATATATTTATTTGCCGAGAAATAAAAGATACCGAGAAATACTTTAGTGTTGTACAAGTGTTTTATTCATTAATTATCATTTGGTACAATAATATCTGACTAGAGAAGTATAAGGTAAGTTTAAGTCTAGACACCGAGACAGGAGCTAGAGTGTGAATGAAAGGAAGTGACCTGACCCAACAATGATTACGAAGAATCTGTGAGCCGAGCGTCAGGTAGACGAGAGACTGACATCGCTGTCCATCTCGCTCTTGCTATACAGCAGAATCTACAAAACTTTAAACAACGATCAAATTCACTCTAACCACTTTCTTGGCTGGTAATACAATGGTTGACGATACCGACAGTATGCAAATAAGACAAAAAAATTGCAGGTTATGGTATAACCAGCAATATGTGTCTCATTTACACAGTGTCTTGGCAGGCCGCCCCATCCCGCCTCCGACATAAAGACCAGGTAGAGAACAGTACGAAGTGCTCTCACCAGATTATAATAAGGAGTGAAGATAGCTATAGGTACTTCATCTCTCTCAGACAATTTTTTCTTGTTACAAATAATTAACACTACTACCTGACCTACATTGAGTCTTGCCATGACCTGATTGGGCTTGTTATTTCACCAAAGCTTTCAAGACCCAATACATTCAGGTGGTCTTACTGTTATGCACAAGGCCAGTGTTCGCAGGACCCCACGTCCGTCTGGTCCAACTATGATGACAGCAAAAAGATAATTATTATACCTAAAAAAAAAAAGGTGACCTTCATTATCTTCTCTGTGCTTGCGTGTTCGCGTGTGTGTCTGCATTGTAAATTTGTCACACACAAGGGTTTTTGACGCCTACGAACCTCCCTGCAGGTAAGGTTGAAACCCACGCAAGATTGCCACCACAGTCTTCACTGACACATCATTGCAATAAGGCACCATAGTCCAATTTGCTGCCCAAAATTATGATAGTTTATATGGAAGAAATCTCAGTAAAACTCTTGACTTCATATATGAAAAAAAAATACCACAGAGAAAAGATAAACAGGAATATATACTCGTAATACATGCTCACGCGCATATATTCGGAGTAATAGGTATTACACTGAAGGAATTTGAAGTTTTGAGGAATTTGAAGCTATTCCTCTGAAGACATATCCAACAAATATTCAGCAAAATGCAAACAGGTATTTAAATTTGATAATTATAAAATATTCGTATTTTAGAATAAAAATATTAGTGAATAATAATTTTAATATACATGAAGGACTGTCTGGTCTAAGTTACTGCTCATGTCTACAACAGTGTCAGTTTAATTTCTGATGACAGTCAAAACAATGAAGGGAAAGTTGTAGCAGGGTGTGTCAAAGTAATAAAGGACAAATAGGTAAATTTAGACCAGAGAGAATGACAAAGAGAGAGAGAGAGAGTGAAGGCGTGCTCAGTTGGTAAACACAGTAGCGTGGTCAGTGAAGCTCATCACCACACACCTCCTGAAGGTCAAGAAGGAACACCACTGACGTCATCACTCCATTCACAACAGTGAAGTGACCATCACCACACACACACACACACACACACACACACACACACACACACACACACACACACACACAGGAGCTGGGGCTCGACCCCTGCAACCACAACTAGGTGAGTACACACATATTCACACACAAGGGATAGATTCAAAAGTGTCCCTGTTTGCAGATGATGTGAAGTTAATGAGGAGAATTAAACCAGACAAGTCTACAAAGAGACCTGAACAGGCTGGATGCGTGGTCCAGCAACTGGCTCCTAGAATTTAATCCCGCTAAATGCAAGGTCATGAAGATCGGAGAAGGGCAAAGAAGACCGCAGACAGAGTATAGACTAGGCGGCCAAAGACTGCAAACCTCACTCAAGGAGAAAGATCTATGGGTGAGTATAATACCGAGTACGTCGCCAGAAGCACACATTAACCAGATAACTGCTGCGGCAATTGGGCGCCTGGCAAACCTGAAAATAGCGTTCCGGTACCTCAGGAAGGAATCGTTCAAGACTCTATACACTGTGTACATCAGGCCCATACTGGAGTATGCAGCACCAGTTTGGAACCCACACCTGGTCAAACACGTCAATAAATTAGAGAAAGTGCAAAGGTTTGCAACAAGGCTGGTTCCAGAGCTAAGGGGAATGTCCTACGAAGAAAGATTAAGGGAAATCGGTCTGACGACGCTGGAGGACAGGAGGGTCAGGGGAGACATGATAACTACATACAAAATACTGCGTGGAATAGACAAGGTGGACAGAGACAGGATATTACAGAGATGGGACACAGAAACAAGGGGTCACAATTGGAAGTTGAAGACTCAGATGAGTCAAAGGGATGTTAGGAAGTATTTCTTCAGCCACAGAGTTGTTAGGAAGTGGAATAGTGTGGCAAGTGATGGAGTGGAGGAAGGAACCATACATAGTTTTAAGACGAGGTATGATAAAGCTCATGGAGCAGGGAGGGAGGACCCAGTAACGGTCAGTGAAGAGGCGGGGCCAGGAGCTGAGTCTCGACCCCTGCAACCACAATTAGGTGAGCACACGCACACACACACACACACACACACACACACACACACACACACACACACACACACACACACACACACACACACACAACACACACACACACACTCACATATACACAGAAAGATGGCAGCCACACTTTTGGCTGCAAAAATTTAACTCCGGCTAACCAGTTTTCCAGAAGTCAAAGTTTTATTTAGTATTTAAGTGAGTTATTAAAGACCAGGTGACTAAGGTTAAGCTGTCACCTGCTGCAGTGAATCATCACATCCCGTCGACACATGGGTATTCCTCGCAGCTAAAAAAAAAAAAAAATGGTGAGGTGACACTGAATAAGATGTGGAAAAAGACACTTACGTAGAGTTTCATGACATTTACTGAAGGTAAAGTTTCACCACGTGTGGCTGGTTGAGTCTTAACTAAGACCCACCTCAGTCAACCCGTGTGGTTGGTTGAGTCTTAATTAAGACCCACCTCAGTCAACCCGTATGGCTCGTTGAGTCTTAATTAAGACCCACCTCAGTCAACCCGTGTGGTTGGTTGAGTCTTAACTAAGACCCACCTCAGTCAACCCGTGTGGTTGGTTGAGTCTTAATTAAGACCCACCTCAGTCAACCCGTATGGCTCGTTGAGTCTTAATTAAGACCCACCTCAGTCAACCCGTGTGGCTGGTTGAGTCTTAACTAAGACCCACCTCAGTCAACCCGTGTGGTTGGTTGAGTCTTAATTAAGACCCACCTCAGTCAACCCGTATGGCTCGTTGAGTCTTAATTAAGACCCACCTCAGTCAACCCGTGTGGTTGGTTGAGTCTTAATTAAGACCCACCTCAGCCAACCCGTGTGGTTGGTTGAGTCTTAATTAAGACCCACCTCAGCCAACCCGTGTGGTTGGTTGAGTCTTAATTAAGACCCACCTCAGTCAACCCGTATGGCTCGTTGAGTCTTAATTAAGACCCACCTCAGTCAACCCGTGTGGTTGGTTGAGTCTTAATTAAGACCCACCTCAGCCAACCCGTGTGGTTGGTTGAGTCTTAATTAAGACCCACCTCAGTCAACCCGTGTGGTTGGTTGAGTCTTAATTAAGACCCACCTCAGCCAACCCGTGTGGTTGGTTGAGTCTTAATTAAGACCCACCTCAGTCAACCCGTATGGCTGGTTGAGTCTTAACTAAGACCCACCTCAGCCAACCCGTGTGGTTGGTTGAGTCTTAATTAAGACCCACCTCAGTCAACCCGTATGGCTCGTTGAGTCTTAATTAAGACCCACCTCAGTCAACCCGTGTGGTTGGTTGAGTCTTAACTAAGACCCACCTCAGCCAATCCGTGTGGTTGGTTGAGTCTTAATTAAGACCCACCTCAGTCAACCCGTATGGCTCGTTGAGTCTTAATTAAGACCCACCTCAGTCAACCCGTGTGGTTGGTTGAGTCTTAATTAAGACCCACCTCAGTCAACCCGTATGGCTCGTTGAGTCTTAATTAAGACCCACCTCAGTCAACCCGTGTGGCTGGTTGAGTCTTAATTAAGACCCACCTCAGTCAACCCGTGTGGCTGGTTGAGTCTTAATTAAGACCCACCTCAGTCAACCCGTATGGCTGGTTGAGTCTTAATTAAGACCCACCTCAGTCAACCCGTGTGGCTGGTTGAGTCTTAATTAAGACCCACCTCAGTCAACCCGTATGGATGGTTGAGTCTTAATTAAGACCCACCTCAGTCAACCCGTATGGCTGGTTGAGTCTTAATTAAGACCCACCTCAGTCAACCCGTGTGGTTGGTTGAGTCTTAATTAAGACCCACCTCAGTCAACCCGTATGGCTCGTTGAGTCTTAATTAAGACCCACCTCAGTCAACCCGTGTGGCTGGTTGAGTCTTAATTAAGACCCACCTCAGTCAACCCGTGTGGCTGGTTGAGTCTTAATTAAGACCCACCTCAGTCAACCCGTATGGCTGGTTGAGTCTTAATTAAGACCCACCTCAGTCAACCCGTGTGGCTGGTTGAGTCTTAATTAAGACCCACCTCAGTCAACCCGTGTGGCTGGTTGAGTCTTAATTAAGACCCACCTCAGTCAACCCGTATGGCTCGTTGAGTCTTAATTAAGACCCACCTCAGTCAACCCGTGTGGCTGGTTGAGTCTTAATTAAGACCCACCTCAGTCAACCCGTATGGCTGGTTGAGTCTTAATTAAGAACCACCTCAGTCAACCCGTGTGGCTGGTTGAGTCTTAATTAAGACCCACCTCAGTCAACCCGTATGGCTGGTTGAGTCTTAATTAAGACCCACCTCAGTCAACCCGTATGGCTGGTTGAGTCTTAATTAAGACCCACCTCAGTCAACCCGTGTGGCTGGTTGAGTCTTAATTAAGACCCACCTCAGTCAACCCGTGTGGCTGGTTGAGTCTTAATTAAGACCCACCTCAGTCAACCCGTATGGCTGGTTGAGTCTTAATTAAGACCCACCTCAGTCAACCCGTGTGGCTGGTTGAGTCTTAATTAAGACCCACCTCAGTCAACCCGTATGGCTGGTTGAGTCTTAATTAAGACCCACCTCAGTCAACCCGTGTGGCTGGTTGAGTCTTAATTAAGACCCACCTCAGTCAACCCGTATGGCTCGTTGAGTCTTAATTAAGACCCACCTCAGTCAACCCGTGTGGCTGGTTGAGTCTTAATTAAGACCCACCTCAGTCAACCCGTATGGCTGGTTGAGTCTTAATTAAGACCCACCTCAGTCAACCCGTGTGGCTGGTTGAGTCTTAATTAAGACCCACCTCAGTCAACCCGTATGGCTGGTTGAGTCTTAATTAAGACCCACCTCAGTCAACCCGTATGGCTGGTTGAGTCTTAATTAAGACCCACCTCAGTCAACCCGTGTGGCTGGTTGAGTCTTAATTAAGACCCACCTCAGTCAACCCGTATGGCTGGTTGAGTCTTAATTAAGACCCACCTCAGTCAACCCGTACTTAATATTCAGCCACGGCAAAAACCATTTCCTTCCTTTCATAAGTGGAGTGGCAAAACTTTTTTTTTTTTGACATGCTGGTCGTCTCCCACCGAAGTAAGATGACCCGGAAAAAGAAATACTTTCACCATCATTCACACTATCATTGTCTTGCCGGAGGCTCGCAGATACGACATATTCATTGATATATATATATATATATATATATATATATATATATATATATATATATATATATATATATATATATATATATATATATATATATATATATATATATATATATATATATATATATATATATATATATATATATATATATATATATATATATATATATATATATATATATATATATATACTCGTATATTGTTGGTGTCGACGAATGTGGCTCAGCTCCCACCGTAACGCCTTAAACCACTTAGCCTACAGTTGCCTCAAAACGCCAGGTAGCCGGGTTACAATCAATGTTTCTTCCTAGTGCCAGGCACACCAGTGAGCCTCAGGCATGGTCTCCAGCTATTTCATTCTTCTCCTTTATGTTCTGACCACACTAGCGTTACTATACAAATGCCCCACGCAGAAACAAATGAACGTATATACACAGAAAGATGGCAGCCACACTTGTGGCTGCCATCTTTCTGTGTATATGCCTTACCGAGTTTCTGCGTGTGTGGTTTAGCGCCTACCGATTTCACGGTGGGAAATAAACCGCACTCGCAGACACCAACAAATGTGGGTTCGAATTTTGCTGGTTGTGATCTTTCTGTGCATATACCTCCTCTTGTTTCTGTGTGATGCATTGATAAAATATCACTCTTTTGGTCAAGACATACAAAAGGAGAATGAAACAGCTGGAGGCCATGCCTGAGGCTGACTGGTGTGCCCGGGACTAGGAAGAAACATGACTTGTCACCAGGTTGCCTAACGCTTTGAGGCAACTGTAGTTAAGTGGTTTAAGGCATCCCTGGGGGAGATAACCACATTCGTGGATACTATCAAAAAATGGGTTCGAATCCTGCTGTCTGCAATCTTTCTGTATATTATCGAACCCGTGTTGTTTTAGCCCGCCTCATGGTGAGGAGGGTGAGGCTAGTACACCAACCGGGGAGTAGAATGAAATTACCTCTGAGGCACCCAGACATTTTTGTGAGAAAAATGTCTCACAAAAAGCAGTTTCTCATACTAATCAGTTTCTCAAAATGTTCACAAAATCAGTTTCTCACTTAAATCAATATGAGGAACTGATTTTTGTGAGAAAATTATTTTTTTGTGAGAAATTAATTTTTGTGAGAAAAATTATTTTTGTGAGAAACTGATTTTTGAGAGACATTTTGTGAGAAAAATTATTTTGTGTTAACTATTTTCGGGTGCCAGCCTAGTTCGCCAGGTTCAAGTTGTTTGTAGGATTGTATGGTCCTGTGGGTTAGAGCGTCGTGAATTTTCGCTCACCATGAGGCGGGCTAAAACAACACGGGTTCGATCCTCCGGCAAGTCACAAGGTTGTTATATGTATATATATATACGGGCTGTGGCTCGTACGTTGGACTGCGTGCGGCCAGCAGTAACAGCCTGGTTGATAAGGCCATGATCCACCGGGAAACCTGGTCATGGACCGGGCCGCGGGGGCGTTGATCCCCGGAATAATCTCCAGGTAACCTCCAGGAATATATATATAAAACACTGCACTAGCCATGCTGCTTTGGCAAAATAACCACTATGAAAAAACGTTAAACTTCAAGCGCTTTTGTGATTTCCCACATTATGAAGGAATAATGTGAGAAATCAAGAAAGCGCTTGGAATTCACAGTTTTTATCACTGTTGTAATCAGTCGTAGTACAGGTGGACCGGTAAGCCAGCAAGAAGCCTTGGCTAAGTGACCGAAGCCTCAACGGAGCGAAGTTGTCATATTTACAACACCCACTTCAGGGAAAATTTTTCCAGGTAAGCAAAATTACAGATTAGACAAATTCTAGATATAAATCCAGATGAACTCCTGTTGATAGTTTTTGGGACCTTGGTCCTATGTGTTTTGTGTATGCATATGCTCTTGCATATGCATATGCTCTTCCATTGTGTATCCATATGCTCTTGCACCACCATCCATTGTGTATCCATATGCTCTTTCACCACCGTCCATTGTGTATCCACATGCTCTTTCACCACCATCCATTGTGTATCCATATGCTCTTTCACCACCGTCCATTGTGTATCCACATGCTCTTTCACCACCATCCATTGTGTATCCATATGCTCTTTCACCACCATCCATTGTGTATCCATATGCTCTTTCACCACCATCCATTGTGTATCCATATGCTTTTGAACCACCGTCCATTGTGTATCCATATGCTCTTGCACCACCGTCCATTGTGTATCCATGTCTTGCACCACCATCCATTGTGTATCCATATGCTCTTGCACCACCGTCCATTGTGTATCCATATGCTCTTTCACCACCATCCATTGTGTATCCATATGCTCTTGCACCACCGTCCATTGTGTATCCATGTCTTGCACCACCATCCATTGTGTATCCATATGCTCTTGCACCACCGTCCATTGTGTATCCATATGCTCTTTCACCACCATCCATTGTGTATCCATATGCTCTTGCACCACCGTCCATTGTGTATCCATATGCTTTTGAACCACCGTCCATTGTGTATCCATATGCTCTTGCACCACCATCCATTGTGTATCCATATGCTCTTGCACCACCGTCCATTGTGTATCCATGTCTTGCACCACCATCCATTGTGTATCCATATGCTCTTGCACCACCGTCCATTGTGTATCCATATGCTTTTGAACCACCGTCCATTGTGTATCCATATGCTCTTGCACCACCATCCACTGTGTATCCATATGCTCTTGCACCACCGTCCATTGTGTATCCATATGCTCTTGAACCACCGTCCATTGTGTATCCATATGTCTTGCACCACCATCCATTGTGTATCCATATGCTCTTGCACCACCGTCCATTGTGTATCCATATGTCTTGCACCACCATCCATTGTGTATCCATATGCTCTTTCACCACCGTCCATTGTGTATCCATATGCTCTTGCACCACCGTCCATTGTGTATCCATATGCTCTTTCACCACCGTCCATTGTGTATCCATATGCTCCTTCACCACCGTCCATTGTGTATCCATATGCTCATTCACCACCGTCCATTGTGTATCCATATGCTCTTGCACCACCGTCCATTGTGTATCCATATGCTCTTTCACCACCGTCCATTGTGTATCCATATGCTCTTTCACCACCGTCCATTGTGTATCCATATGCTCTTGCACCACCATCCATTGTGTATCCACATGCTCTTTCACCACCGTCCATTGTGTATCCATATGCTCATTCACCACCGTCCATTGTGTATCCATATGCTCTTGCACTACCATCCATTGTGTATCCATATGCTCTTGCACCACCGTCAATTGTGTATCCATATGCTCTTGCACCAACGTTGTGTATCCATATGTTCTTGCACCACATCCATTGTGTATCCATATGCTCTTTCACCACCATCCATTGTGTATCCACATGCTCTTTCACCACCGTCCATTGTGCATCCATATGCTCTTGCACCACCGTCCATTGTGTATCCATATGCTCTTGCACCACCATCCATTGTGTATCCATATGCTCTTGCACCACCGTCCATTGTGTATCCATATGCTCTTGCACCACAGTCCATTGTGTATCCATATGCTCTTGCACCACCGTCCATTGTGTATCCATATGCTCTTGCACCACCATCCATTGTGTATCCATATGCTCTTTCACCACCATCCATTGTGTATCCACATGCTCTTTCACCACCGTCCATTGTGTATCCATATGCTCATTCACCACCGTCCATTGTGTATCCATATGCTCTTGCACCACCATCCATTGTGTATCCATATGCTCTTGCACCACCGTCCATTGTGTATCCATATGCTCTTGCACCACCGTCCATTGCGTATCCATATGCTCTTGCACCACCGTCCATAATGTATCCATATGCTCTTGCACCACCGTCCATAATGTATCCATATGCTCTTCCTCTGAGAGAAATACGTCTCTCGCACCATATACATGTGTCGGTATATATCCGATGAGTCTCGGTGTGTGTATATACTCGGCTTATGTAGGCTTGGAGATACAACTCTCTTGATTTATATACAGTGATATATACAACTCTCGGTATATACACAGCTCTCGGTATGTGCATGCTGAGATATACATACCTCTCCCTATATTCACTAATACACTACATAGTTATTTTATTATTAATTTTATTAATTTACAAGTGCCCTTTGTTTAACACACTGAGATGAGGATGTGAGTCACAATACCTTAAATGTTCCGTAACTGTATGTCAGTTACCCCACACTAACTCAGCCTGTAAAGGAGTTAAGACGAACAAGCAACGCAAACACCAAACCCTAGTAAATCATCGTCGTTAAAATATCCAAACATCTTCATCTTTCTTCCTAACGTTTCGGAGTTATCAAACGTTTAGTTGATAGATGAAGATGTCTGGATATTAAACGAAGATATTTACATCGTCTTTGGTGCTTTTCTTCTTTATTCGTTTAAGAAGAAGTGAAGGCGTTTTTACAGCCCAGTGGTGGATCAAAACCTGAAGAGACGAACAATAACACTGCAAATTAAATACAACCCCGTAAAACTTACCATGGTACTGATGGGGTTAGAACCCATGGCGAATGGGTCGTAAAACTCCAGGCCAGCGTGTAAACCACTGGGCCACCTGGCTACAAGAAGATTCAACCAATTAAAGTATATTAATATGCCATAGGGAGGTTAGCACGGGCTCCACTGTGACCACAAATGCATGTTTTTACAGATGAATCTCCCACCAGAGTGGCTGTGACGAACTCTAGCTCAGGTCCCATCAATGCCACCATCATGACTCACGAAATCGTAATAACACCATTGCAAACAAACTATGGTATATTTGCAATGGTGTTATTACGATTCCGTAAAACTTATTGCTAATGCACCACCTTATGACGCGTTCTTTTCGGGGTACATTGACAGATACACACCAAGAAGTGAATATACACTGAGATATGCACCTCTCGGTGTATATAGTACACTGTGAGACGCATACCCCTCGCCATGTATATAGTGAACAATACGGTGTGCGTATACTGAGAAATATACACCTCTAGGTGTGAATGAACAGAGACATACATATTATTATTGTATATACACTTGGTAATACACATCTTTCAGTGTTTATACAGTGAGAAATACACACCTATTGGTATATATCCTCAGAGACTACAAGCCTCTCGGTGCATATATACTGACAGAAACAAACTTTAGAGTGTATATACAATAAGGTATATACATATGAATGGCTCCCTGGGAGAGTCATACACATGAACGGACCTTCCTGGATTTCGTACTCTATTTATGCAACATTGCAAGCTCCTGATGTGTTGATTGCAACACGAAAGACCTAGAGCTATTATTCAACTACCCCCGTAGTTGTTTTGCATCTTGTATCGGTTGTTCGCGATTATTGCAGTGAGAGATATATACCTTTAAGTGTATATACCCAACTGAAATTTATATAACAGTCATAATTACTCTTGGAATATTTAAAACTGCCATGTGTATAATTGAAATCTATATAACAGTCATGAGTATAGTTGGAATCTATAAAACAGTCATGTGTACTGTTAGAATCTAAAAACAGTCATGTGTACTGTTAGAATCTAAAAACAGTCATGTGTACTGTTAGAATCTAAAAACAGTCATGTGTACTGTTAGAATCTAAAAACAGTCATGTGTACTGTTAGAATCTAAAAAACAGTCAAATTACTGTTAGAATCTATAAAACAGTCAAGCGTATTGTTGGAATCTATGAAATAGTGGAATCTAAAATATAGTCATGTATACATGTACTGTTAGAATCTACAAAAAAAATCTGTACTGTTGAAATCTATAAAACAGTCATGTGTGTAGTTGGAATCTGTAAAACAGTCATGTGTATAGTTGAAATCTATATAACAGTCATGAGTACTGTTGAAATCTACATAACAGTCATGAGTACTGTTGAAATCTATATAACAGTCATGAGTACTGTTGAAATCTATATAACAGTCATGAGTACTGTTGAAATCTATATAACAGTCATGAGTACTGTTGAAATCTACATAACAGTCATGAGTACTGTTGAAATCTACATAACAGTCATGAGTACTGTTGAAATCTACATAACAGTCATGAGTACTGTTGAAATCTATATAACAGTCATGAGTACTGTTGAAATCTACATAACAGTCATGAGTACTGTTGAAATCTATATAACGGTCATGAGTACTGTTGAAATCTACATAACAGTCATGAGTACTGTTGAAATCTATATAACAGTCATGAGTACTGTTGAAA
Source organism: Cherax quadricarinatus (assembly GCF_038502225.1). Classification (NCBI taxonomy): domain Eukaryota; kingdom Metazoa; phylum Arthropoda; class Malacostraca; order Decapoda; family Parastacidae; genus Cherax; species Cherax quadricarinatus. The sequence goes on along the minus strand of NC_091313.1, from coordinate 4,099,503 downwards.
TCTATAAAATAGTAATCTGTAGAAGCCATGTATACTGTCTGAATCCATGTGAGTCTTGTGTTCTTTTGGAATCTATATAACAATCGTGTGTATAGTTGGAATCTGTATAACAGTCATATGGATGCTGTATTATAGGAATGTTCAACTCCTAGTTATTGGATCTCGTAAAAACACTTAGAGAAAAAAATCATGGGAAAGAGATTCTAATCCCTTATTGTTGATGTTTAACTTTTATGACTCTCAGATATTTATTGATCCATCTTGTGGATGGTAGTAGCTAGTTTATTGTGCACTTCATGTCCATCTTGTGGATGGTAGTGGCTAGTTTATTGAGCACCTCATGTCCATCCTGTGGGTGGTAGTGGCTGGTTTATTGTGCACCTCATGTCCATCCTGTGGATGGTAGTGGCTGGTTTATTGTGCACCTCATGTCCATCTTGTGGATGGTAGTGGCTAGTTTATTGTGCACCTCATGTCCATCCTGTGGGTGGTAGTGGCTGGTTTATTGTGCACCTCATGTCCATCCTGTGGATGGTAGTAGCTACTTTATTGTGCACCTCATGTCCATCTTGTGGATGGTAGTGGCTTGTTTATTGTGCACCTCATGTCCATCTTGTGGATGGTAGTGGCTAGTTTATTGTGCACCTCATGTCCATCCTGTGGGTGGTGGTGGCTTGTTTATTGTGCACCTCATGTCCATCCTGTGGGTGGTGGTGGCTGGTTTGTTGTGCACCTCATGTCCATCCTGTGGGTGGTGGTGGCTGGTTTATTGTGCACCTCATGTCCATCCTGTGGGTGGTGGTGGCTGGTTTATTGTGCACCTCATGTCCATCCTGTGGGTGGTAGTGGATAATTTATTGTGCACCTCATGTCCATCCTGTGGATGGTAGTGGCTGGTTTATTGTGCACCTCATGTCCATCCTGTGGGTGGTAGTGGATAATTTATTGTGCACCTCATGTCCATCCTGTGGATGGTAGTGGCTGGTTTGTTGTGCACCTCATGTCCATCCTGTGGGTGGTGGTGGCTGGTTTATTGTGTACCTCATGTCCATCCTGTGGGTGGTAGTGGCTGGTTTATTGTGCACCTCATGTCCATCCTGTGGGTGGTGGTGGCTGGTTTATTGTGCACCTCATGTCCATCCTGTGGGTGGTAGTGGCTGGTTTATTGTGCACCTCATGTCCATCCTGTGGGTGGTGGTGGCTGGTTTATTGTGCACCTCATGTCCATCCTGTGGGTGGTGGTGGCTGGTTTATTGTGCACCTCATGTCCATCCTGTGGATGGTAGTGGCTGGTTTATTGTGCACCTCATGTCCATCCTGTGGGTGGTGGTGGCTGGTTTATTGTGCACCTCATGTCCATCCTGTGGGTGGTGGTGGCTGGTTTATTGTGCACCTCATGTCCATCCTGTGGATGGTAGTGGCTGGTTTATTGTGCACCTCATGTCCATCCTGTGGGTGGTGGTGGCTGGTTTATTGTGCACCTCATGTCCATCCTGTGGGTGGTAGTGGATAATTTATTGTGCACCTCATGTCCATCCTGTGGATGGTAGTGGATGGTTTATTGTGCACCTCATGTCCATCCTGTGGATGGTAGTGGCTGGTTTATTGTGCACCTCATGTCCATCCTGTGGGTGGTGGTGGCTGGTTTATTGTGCACCTCATGTCCATCCTGTGGATGGTAGTGGCTGGTTTATTGTGCACCTCATGTCCATCCTGTGGATGGTGGTGGCTGGTTTATTGTGCACCTCATGTCCATCCTGTGGGTGGTAGTGGATAATTTATTGTGCACCTCATGTCCATCCTGTGGATTGTAGTGGCTGGTTTATTGTGCACCTCATGTTCATCCTGTGGGTGGTAGTGGATAATTTATTGTGCACCTCATGTCCATCCTGTGGATGGTAGTGGCTGGTTTGTTGTGCACCTCATGTCCATCCTGTGGGTGGTAGTGGCTGGTTTATTGTGCACCTCATGTCCATCCTGTGGGTGGTGGTGGCTGGTTTATTGTGCACCTCATGTCCATCCTGTGGGTGGTAGTGGCTGGTTTATTGTGCACCTCATGTCCATCCTGTGGGTGGTGGTGGCTGGTTTATTGTGCACCTTATGTCCATCCTGTGGGTGGTGGTGGCTGGTTTATTGTGCACCTCATGTTCATCCTGTGGGTGGTAGTGGATAATTTATTGTGCACCTCATGTCCATCCTGTGGATGGTAGTGGCTGGTTTATTGTGCACCTCATGTCCATCCTGTGGATGGTAGTGGCTGGTTTATTGTGCACCTCATGTCCATCCTGTGGGTGGTAGTGGCTGGTTTATTGTGCACCTCATGTCCATCCTGTGGGTGGTGGTGGCTGGTTTATTGTGCACCTCATGTCCATCCTGTGGATGGTAGTGGCTGGTTTATTGTGCACCTCATGTCCATCCTGTGGGTAGTAGTGGCTGGTTTATTGTGCACCTCATGTCCATCCTGTGGATGGTAGTGGCTGGTTTATTGTGCACCTCATGTCCATCCTGTGGATGGTAGTGGCTGGTTTATTGTGCACCTCATGTCCATCCTGTGGATGGTAGTGGCTGGTTTATTGTGCACCTCATGTCCATCCTGTGGGTGGTGGTGGCTGGTTTATTGTGCACCTCATGTCCATCCTGTGGGTGGTGGTGGCTGGTTTATTGTGCACCTCATGTCCATCCTGTGGGTGGTGGTGGCTGGTTTATTGTGCACCTCATGTCCATCCTGTGGATGGTAGTGGCTGGTTTATTGTGCACCTCATGTCCATCCTGTGGATGGTAGTGGCTGGTTTATTGTGCACCTCATGTCCATCCTGTGGGTGGTAGTGGATAATTTATTGTGCACCCCCATATGCATCCCACGGAGGGTAGTGGAAAAGCACTGAACCTGTGTGGCTCCTCCACTGTAAGATGTGGAGGCGACTCGATCCTCCTTGTATAAACAGAGTAGGCCTAGCAACAAGTCCATGAAAAGTTGACATTTTCTTAGTAGCGAAATTTTTCAACAGATGGTTGAATACATGTATAAAACAAGTTCTATGAATTTCATAACATGAACTTTGAGAGAGACTCAAAGTTTGTCTTTAAAGAATACGTCAACTGGACGCTTCTTAAGTGCAGCGTTCTTGAAGCGAGAAAATCCCTTCTGTGGAGGTGCCTTGATGCCCATGAGAGGTTCTTGATCCAAGGAACTGGATGTACCCTCCCTTTCCTTGCATCGCACCTGATTGCCTTCCATTCTCACCAGGCGCTGTATGACCCCTATGGATTTAGGGCTCCCCCAATAATAGTAATAATAATGATAATAGCAATAATAACAACAATAGCGACAACAACAACAACAACAATAATAATAATAATAATAATAATAATAATAATAATAATAATAATAATAATAATAATAATAATAATAATAATAATAATAATAATAATAATAATACAGAGACCAGAATAACATCCTTATGAACATTTTCTAACGAAAGGGACAAAAGAGTCTTTAATACATTATTTTTTTCTTTGTTGTATCTGGTCCGACATTAGCTGGCCATGACTAACACATAACTTGGGGATGAAATTAGACGACGTTTCGGTCTCTCCTGGATGATTATCATGTCGGTGTGATAGACTAAACTTTTCGATTCGTCCTGGACGTTTCTCAGGTCGGAGTGAACAGTCGTCTCGTTTCGTCTGTAACTATTTTCTTTTTGTATTAGTTGTGAACTACTGTAGCCAAGGCACTGTGATTCTCATTTTTTTCGTTAGTTTCAGTCTTTTACTGTGGGATTCTTCCATGGCATTTTAGCATCATTCACTCATAACAGCACTTACCTCTGTCCCCACTGTACAATTCCCGCTACACAACACTCTTGTTTCACTCACTAACGCAAACACTAACAATAACTCGAGTCACTCAGGAACACTGGCCACCAGCACCATAAACATCAACAGAAGCACGTGACGCCCACCTTCACTAGAGAGAGGAGCAAGACCTGCCTTCCACGGCGTCCACAGACACACTAAGGTGCAAGGTCGTCTACATCCGTGCTTTTAGACTCTCACAGGTAACAGTGATCCAGCCTCCCAGACCACCATCAATACCTAACTGATGCTACGCAAATTCATCATAGCAAGGTTTGGGTAGATCAATTTTCTCAGTCATTCGAGCACAGACAGGAAGTTAGGTTTAAAGAAACCACACTGGCTAAGCTCTTGCGTCAGTGAGGTATTATCTCATCTCTCCACTAATCTCATGAATACTTCTATCCCTAAATCTGGGGTTAAAATGAGTTATCGGTTCCCGTAAGCCGGGATATACATGAATCTCCGTGAATATACAGTGAAAGACGCACACCCTTCTGTGTATATGCATTCTGTGTACATACACTGAGATTTCTTCATGAATGAGCCTCAAAACTCCATAAATGTATGCCAGATTTCCGACATTACCCTAACTCCGATAGATTTCGAAAAAGCCATTGACAACATGCCTATGCACTCAGCCCCGGGCCCAGACTCGTGGAACTCTGTTTTCATTAAGAACTGCAAGAAACCCCTCTCGCCTGCCCTAAGTACACTATGGAGGAGGAGCTTGGACATGGGTGAAATTCCACAGTCACTTAAAACAACGGATATAGCCCCACTCCATAAAGGTGGCAGCAAAGCATTAGCTAAGAACTATAGACCAATAGCTCTGACGTCCCACATCATAAAAATCTTTGAAAGAGTGCTAAGAAGCAGGATTGCAAACCACCTGGATTCCCAAAATCTGCACAATCCAGGGCAACATGGGTTCAGGGCAGGTCGCTCCTGCCTCTTACAACTACTGGATCACTATGACATGGCCTTGGATGCACTGGAAGAAAATTAGAATGCAGATGTAATGTACACAGACTTTGCAAAAGCATTTGACAAATGTGATCATGGCGTAATAGCCCATAAAATACGTGCTAAAGGAATAATTGGGACAGTAGGGAGATGGATCTTCAACTTCCTAACAAATCGAACACAAAGAGTAGTGGTCAAGAGAGTTAAATAGGAGGCTGCCTTA
>NC_091313.1:4066956-4086956 GCF_038502225.1 Cherax quadricarinatus | reverse complement strand
CCCAACAAAAGGCTGCAGTTAGAATGATAACAAATTCTCACTACAGGCAGCACACTCCACCAATATTCAATACACTAAACCTACTCACCATACAAAACATCCATACTTATTACTGCACCTATTACATACATAGAACACTTAACTCTGATATTAACCCTCCCCTCAAACATCTCCTTGCCAACCTCAACAGAACACATGACCATAACACAAGGCACAGATCACTCTTTGATGTTCCTCGTGTCCATCTCACACTATGCAAAAACTCAATGCACATAAAAGGCCCTAAAATCTGGAATTCATTACCTGTAAATATAAAAGAAACACAACCTGTTTATAAATTCAAGTCTCTTCTCAAAGATTACTTACTCACCCAAAACCAAATAAATACTGAATAACTGAACATTATAAATTGTATATCTTAAATGTTTCTCACAATTATATCACATAAATGTTAAACCTAAAACCTAAAACTAAACCTAACTAAACCTAACTAAACCTAAACCTAAAACCCAATCTAACTTATTATTTTTTAAATACACTACCTAACAGAATCACTACCTAACTGAATGCAACCATATGACCTGTCTTTGTAATACTCACTTGTGCTTTATAGTTATCTGTTTACATTAATGTTTTATCACTGATTTCATCATTGCTTAGTAGCAGCGCTGTATAGTCCTTGTGGCTTAGCGCTTCTTTTTGATTATAATAATAATAATAATCATTGCTTAGTTAATCTTAAGTTAATTTTAAGCCAGCCCGTAATGCTATGCATAGTATAAGTGGCTTTGGCATACTGCTCTTATCTGTATTTTTTTGTACCTCTGTATGTGTGCACAAATTGGAAATAAATAAAATAAAATAAATAAATATATTCATTAATCAGGGAAAACTTGAAGAAATTAAAAATGTGTCAGGGTATACCACAAATTCTAACCTTACAATAGAGCGGAAAAGTAATGTGAAGGACCTGGGAGTGATAATATCATAGGATCTCGCCTTCAAAGTCCACAACAATGTATCCACCTCATCTGCTAGGAAAATGATAGGATGGATAATGAGAACCTTCAAAACTAGGAAAGCCAAGCTCATGATGATTCTCTTCAAATCGCTTGTTCTCTCTAGGCTGGAATACTGCTGTACACTAACTGCCCCCTTCAAGGCTGGCGACATTGCAGACCTGAAGAGTGTACAAAGAACTTTCACGACACACATACGTGCGATAAGGCACCTAAACTACTGGGAACGGTTGAAGGTCCTTGGTCTGTATTCCCTGGAACGCAGGCGAGAGAGATACATGATAATATACACTTGGAAGGTCCTGGAGGGATTGGTACCAAACCTGCACACGAAAATCACTCCATAAGAAAGCAAAAGACTCGGCAGGAGATGCAACATTCCCCCGATGAAAAGCAGGGGCGCCACGAGTACACTGAGAGACAACACAATAAGTGTCCGGGGCCCAAGATTGTTCAATTGCCTCCCAGCATACATAAGGAATATTACCAATAAGCCCCCCCTGTCTTCAAGAAGGCACTGGACAGGCACCTAAGGTCAGTACCTGACCAACCGGGCTGTGGTTCGTACGTCAGCTTGCGTGCGGCCAGCAATAACAGCCTGGTTGATCAGACCCTGATCCACCATGAGGCCTGGTCTCAGACCGGACCGCGGGGGCGTTGACCTCTGAAGCCCTCTCCAGTCTAACTCCAGGTAGACTCCAGGGTCAAAGCGTGTTCAGAACTGAATAATCTGGAGTTGTAAGATGGTAATATCTTGGAAGGTGTTCAGGGAAACCTGTTCGTTGAACTTGAGAGCTGGAGGTGGGAATTATGGTTCCTGCACTTGTGGCACTCTGATGGCAACGTCAGGGTTTGGTGTGTCACTGGAGAGAGATGTCATTTCAGTTCGGAAAAGAGAACTAGGGAGCGAATGTTGATGAACGTTTCTTCTTCAAGTTGCACTACCTAACCTAGAGTCTACCTGGAGGGTATTCCGGGGATCAACGCCCCCGCGGCCCGGTCCACGACCAGGCCTCCTGGTGGATCAGGGCCTGATCAACCAGGTTGTTACTGCTGGCCGCACGTAGTCCAACGTACGAACCACAGCCCGACTGATTCTGCACCGACTTTAAGTATCTGTCCAGCTCCCTCTTGAAGGCAGCCAGGGGCCTATTGGTAATTCCCCTTATGCTTGGTGGGAGGCTGTTGAACAGTCTTGGGCCCCGGACACTCATGGTGTTTACTCTTTGTGTACCAGTTGCGCCCCTACTTTTCATTAGGGGGTATTTTGCATCGCCTGCCCAGTCATTTACTTTCGTAGGGAGTGATTTCTGTGTGCAGATTCAAGACCATTCCATCTAGGATTTTCCAAGTGTAGATTATGATATATCTCTCTCGCCTGCGTTCCAGCGAGCATAAGTGCTTCAAAGCGTTCCCAGTAGTTGAGGTGTTTGATAGAACTTACATGTGCAGTAAAGGTTCTTTGTACACTCTCTAGATCTGCAATTTCACCTGTTTTGAACGGAGATGTTAATGTACAGCAATATTCCAGCCTAGAGAGAACAAGTGATTTGAAAAGGATCATCATTGGCTTGGCATCTCTCGTTTTGAACGTTCTCATTATCCATCCAATCATTTTCTTTGCAGTTGTGATTGTGGCATTGTTGTGATCCTTGAAAGTAAGATCCTTAGACATTACCACTCCCAGGTCCCTCACATTATTTTTCTGCTTCATTGTATGGTCAGAGTTTGTAGTATACTCTGCTCTAGTTATTATCTCCTCCAGTTTTCCATAATGGAGTAGTTGAAATTTGTCCTCATTGAACATCATATTGTTTTCCGTTGCCCACTGGGAAACTTGGTTTATACCTTCTTGGAGGCTAACTGTGTCCTCATCAGATGACAGTCTTATGCAGATCCTAGTATCGTCTGCAAAGGATGATACGGTGCTGTGGATTACATCTCTATCTATGTGTGATATGAGGATGAGGAACAGGATGGGGGCGAGTACTGTGCCTTGTGGGACAGAGCTCTTCACTATGGCAACATCCAATTTAACTCTGTTGACCACTATTCTTCGTGTTTGACTGGTTAGAAAGTTGAAGATCCATCTCCTCAATTTGCCAGTTATTCCTTTATCACGTGTTTTGTGCGGCATTACGCTATGATTGCACTTGTCAAAGGTTTTTGCAGTGTCTGTGTATATTACATGATCCAGTAGTTGCGAGAGGCAGGAGCGACCTGCTCTGAACTCATGTTGCCCTGGATTGTGCAGTTTTTGGGAATCCAGGTGGTTTGCAGTCATGCTTCTTAGCACTCTTTCAAAGACTTTTATGATGTGGGACGTTAGAGCTATTGGTCTATAGTTCTTAGCTAATGCTTTGCTGCCACCTTTATGGAAGAGGAGAGAGGAAACTCTGCTCATACACTCAGGCTTTTATATTCTTTTATTTTTTATTGTTACAGTTTGCGCTTGTGTTCTTATGTTTTTTCTCATATTTTTATGTTCTCTTATAGTTTTATATTGTAGTGGGTTTGAGAAAGACCTGCCTAGTATGGGCCAGTAGGCCTGTTGCAACAGTCCACCTTTCTTATGTTCTTATATGGAAGAGCAAAAATAGGTGAGACTCTTGCACTCTTGAATGGGAACTTGAGTTGATCTTCAGAATCCTCTGACATGATGAGGATTAAGAAAGATCTACCCAGCAGATGGTTGTAAATAGTGTGGTGATGCCGACACACTGTGGAAAAAGATATTTGTCTCTCCACGAGCGGCTTCAGACTGAGATAAAACTGTCTACTATATATTAAAATTCTTTAGTTTAATCTGTATTAGAAATTATGAAGTCACTCGGGGCGGAATGTTTCATTTAATAAACGTCCTGAACTGTACGCAAGTGAAAATAAGATTCCAGATATATTAAGCAAATTTCCTAAATTTGCTTGCAACAGATAAGTTAAATGTAGATATAAATCCAGATGTACTGCTGTAAATCCTTTAGGGGTCTAGTTCCTAGGCCTTTTGTGTATCCATATACTCTTGCGCTACCCTGCACATGATGGATATGGCGTGTACGATAAACTAGCCACTTCAGCGGCAAAATCTAATTTATCCTTCTCCTCACTGTCCAGCAGAGGTCACTAAATTACTGCAGTGTTCCTGGCTCATGAATAGACGATGTTCATGATGACTGAGTCAAGACTCAAGTCACCTCTTCTTAGCAACATACACTGTCTCGTTATCACCAGAGTACTCTAAGAGTCCTTGTTGAGCATGTGAACTACATTCTCCGTCATTAAAATGATCTAATTTGAGAATGCCAGGGGCCCAAATTAGTGGTATGTTTCATTTTAAATCCTGTCTTTAGTCTTTGTTTTTTCTCGCTCAGTAGTGACTTGAAAATGACCCAGGAGTGAGCGAAACGTCGTCACAGGTTTTATTTCTAAGGTGGAGGTAATTTGTGAATAATACAATCTCAAAAGACATAATTTAAAAATCGTTCAACAGAGAAAACTTTCTAGCTTACAGATATCAGGACCTGGGTTTAAAATATATTGTGAATCAAACTTAATGTCATTTAACCCCACATAATTAATGCTGAAAAATATAATTACAAATCGCTTGTTCTCTCTAGTCTGGAATACTGCTGTACACTAACGGCCCCCTTCAAGGCAAACGAAATTGCTGACCTGGAGAGTATACAAAGAACTTTCACGGCACACATAAGTACGATAAGGCTCCTAAATTACTGGGAATGGTTGAAGTCCCTTGATTTGCATTCCCTGGAACGCAGGCTCCAGGGAATCCTAGAGGGATTAGTACCAAACTTGCACACGAAAATCACTCCCTATGGGTGGCAGGAGATGCAACATTCCCCCAATGAAAAGTAGGGGCGCCACGAGTACAGTGAGAGACAACACAGTAAGTGTCCGGGGCCCAAGACTGTTCAACTCTCTCCCAGCATACATAAGGGGGATTACCAATAGACCCCTGGCTGTCTTCAAGAAGCTACTGGCCAACCGGGTTGTAGTTCGTACGTCAGTTTGCATGCGCCTGGTTGATCAGACCCTGATCCACCACGAGGCCTGGTATCAGATCGAGCCGCGGGGGCGTTGACCCCCGAAACCCTCTCCAGGTAAACTCCAGGTAAACAAGAAGGTAATTCCATAGCATTAGTCTTGCTACACAAAGGTCTGTCCTTAATATGAATAAATAAAGCCTTGGACTTCTAATCAATAGTTAGAAGAGCATAAGAACCCAAGAGTTGATGAGCACTGCAGCAGGGATACAGGCCCATGCTAGGCAGTTTCAACTCACACCGACCCACTCCCACTCGTGTATCTGTCCAAACTGTTTTTAAAGATAAGAATTTTCGTTTCAGTGACGTCACTGCTCCTCTCAGCCACAACTCCATTGTTTTACAAACCAATGCTTCCCTATATTCATTCACAAGCTTTTTATTTATTCCTTTCTTCCACTTATACTCCTCAGTCATATCTCCTTCCCAATTCTAAGCTTTGCCAGAGAGTGCAGGTCCAGCATCCCTCTTAGTTTGTCTTCGTAGGAAACATTTCTGAAACATGGCATCAACTTCGACATACTTCTCCGAATGTTTTCTAGCATATTTATGTTTATTCTGCAATAGAGTAGCCAGAACTGACCAGCTAAGGATATATAACGTTGAAGAATAACCTGAGGATTCCTGTTATTACACTTATTGATATAAAAAGAAGACTTCTTTTATCTTCACTACAAATCCACATGCACTGTTTCTAGGCTTTACATTACTGCTAACCAGAACTTCTAAGGTTTTTTTTTTTTTGTATTCAGATTCCCTGAATTCTTTATTATTTAGTTTATAAGAACCATGGTGTTTGTCTTCTCTCAGGATTAGAATCTTACAATTTGTCCACACTGAACTGCATCTGCCACTTCTCCGACCATTTTATGAGGCTATCCAGAGCTTCCCACTCCCAGGTCTCAAGTCCGGCTAATCTCAGCCCTCTGAATAATACCTTTGGTAATCCCACACCTTCTGCTGGTACTACTGTTCTCACATAAGAGTGCTGGTACAACTATTCTCACATACATTCTCCCTTTCGCCTCCATGGATAAGTTCTTTGTGTCCACAAATACATCGGTCTACCAATCACCTTCATTCTCTGCGTCAGTTCTACGGTTCACCTCATTTACATTGACCCGACGTCCTACTAGTCCACTCCCATATATCTGAGTACATTTACCTCCTCCATACTCCTTCCTGCCACTCTGGTATCCAATCTTTCATCACCTAATTTTTTTTATTACTCTCATTATCTTGCCCTTTCCTATGTTCATTTTCAGTTTCCTTCTTTTACATGCCTTTCCAGATTCATCTACTGTTTGTATACAACCTAGAAATTCAGCAGTAGATTTTCCTCTTGGGAATATTAGACGTGAAAGAAATAACAAAAATAAAGTAGAAGAAAGCATCATTTATTTTCAGTTTCTAGATGTTTCAGAGTCTCGAACCTCCGACATAATAAATATATTGAACATTTTACCAGGCAGAATAGCTGGTTATATCAAAAGTAACTGTTCTGTTGATACATATCTCTATAAACTAAGTTATAGCTCAGTTGACACACTAAAAGAACAGTAAAGCAAACAGCTAACCTGACTTATACAATATTAAAACTCACGTATAAAATTTAAATTTATATGTGAATGGCTGTTTAGACGTAATAGAATTGTTTAGCTCAGGATTTATTATCACTATGTACAAGGATTCTGAGTTGATGAGGTCAAGTCTTTGTGGAGTTGAGGCCAGAAATGTGGAATCCGGAGAAGTGAGAGAATGGTTGATTAAGTCTTGATTGTACAGCAAGAAGTTTTAAGCTGTAGCTTTTATTTCAAACCATTATCAAACAACACTTAGAGAGAGAGAGAGAGAGAGAGAGAGAGAGAGAGAGAGAGAGAGAGAGAGAGAGAGAGAGAGAGAGAGAGAGAGAGAGAGGTGTGTAGAGAGAAGTAGGACTAGATGTCTAATGGTAATTTTTTATATACAATCACAGTGTGCAGCTACCCTACTCTGTACAAGAATTATGATGTAGGATCGACAGCTAGCTATATATCCCTTATATTTATTCCATCACAGGTTTGGTTACATACATGAGATCATGAACTCTGTCAGCCTGAGGTGGGAAACTTCAGTAGAACAATAAACAAATCATCAATCACTCTGCCATGGCAACTACATAAGCTTCAGAAGCTTGGTACACAGGCAATGTCATCTCACATGTCGACTTACCACACACAGGAGATATAGAATTTATGAGAAGGTCATCATTAATTTTTCTAAAAATTATAACTTACTATATATTTATCCAATACAATGTGTGTTTACAGCTGGGAGGTGAGAATATTGAAAATATTGTCACTGGGGTTTATAATCTGCATAACGTATTTGATATAAATAATTGTTAAGTCATATAAAAATAGCAGATGATTAATTTATACGTTATACATACAAGAAATACTTACACATATGTATATATTTCTTGATCGTGTTTCAAATAATCGGAACTTAGATGGGGAACAAATGGAAACAAAGATACATTTCATTAATAGTTACTTTATGGATAATCGTAGATGTTATGGCTACATTACCAGATATGATCCATATCATGTTTACGAAAACATATGCACAGACAATGTACGTAAAACTAGTATCAATGGCAGGAAAACAGTCACGAAACCTTGGCTGCAGCAACTCGAAAATGGAAGTGAAACTTGGACTATCTATAGGGTCGTACTGAACCATAAACAAGTCGGTATTATATACCATTCATATACATAAACAAATTCCGAGTTAGAAAGAAAAGTGGAGAATGTCTGAAGTCAGGTCAGGACAATAGGAGGTAAGGAGATTAACAAGGTCAGGTCAAGTGAAGCGTGTTCTCGTTAGTAGAGAAGAAGAAATAAGTGAACATTTGGAGAATCAATGGAAGGAGGAAGAAAGAAGTATGAACCATAGTGCTTCGAGGTGCATTCGTTGCAAGGAAAGCGAGCTTAAAATAGAGAGGAAGAAAGGAGAGAATTAGAAATATATCGAAGGTAAAGTATTGATGTCTTCACCGAAGAGAGAGTAGGGAGAATTCATGAAATTAGGAAGGTATCCAAGAGAAGAGAATGATCTGCTGAGTATTTGAAATCTCAGAGAAATGTTACTGGAGATCACAGATGCGAAAGACACTAAGGAAGAGATAAACAAAACACTTTTCTTAAAATATTGTGCGTACTAGAAAAGGTGGTGAATGTCCATGTCACTGTGTATAGACTTGATATAGACTAAAAAGAAAAGCCAATCACGAGTCGTAAATATGATCATCAAGGAAAGAAAGTAGTGAGTCAGACTCTCATTGAACTTTAAATTGATAGAACGGAGCAAATTTGTTAGAAACAACAATAAAAGGTTAAAAATATTCCACATAAAGGTTAGTAAGCATAGGAGAGAGAGAGAGAGAGAGAGAGAGAGAGAGAGAGAGAGACTAAAGTAGCACTAAATGTTTGAGAATACTGGTTATTTTTGAAAGAAAATGAGTTAGAATCTACACAGGAGCAAGATCAAGAAAGACATCACATCAGTAGGAGCACAAAGATGAGGTTAACCCTCAGTGGCCAAGCCTCTTAAGAAATGAGAAACACTGGATTTACCATCTTACAGGCGGCCTCTGGATGCAGTCGTTCAAAGAAATACTGAGAGTGACCAAGGCGTGTAAGAGAAAAAATCTAATAGGTGAAAGTTTTAGCAAGCCATGAGGCAAGAGGATGAGAAAGTATTTAGAGGATATTAAGGAGTATGAAGAAACACCAGGTTCATGACTTTTAGGAAGATCATAAAAACAGGCCAGAGGGAGACAAATGACAAGGAAATGCTTCACAAGATCAAAGTCCCAAGAGCAGAGGTCAGAATGTTTGAAGCCCCCCGTCCCCGCTGAGAGGGGGGCGGCGAGGCGTGGAGGGATGCGGGGAAAGCGGGGGGGATGTGGCGCGGCGGGGGCCGTAGCGGGGGTAGGGGCGCGGTAGCACCTCTGAAGCGGTGCTCATAGTGACGAGGAAGGTGATGATTCCTAAAAAAAAATAAAAAGCGCTATAAGAGGAAGGAATTAGAGCAGCACGAATGGGAGATGTGTCGTGAATACTATGAGAAAGGAATTGGCGAAAGAAATCAAAGGAGCTGATAAGGTCAATATCAGTACGAAGAGTGAGTGAAGTAGCAGAGGAAAGACCAGAATCAAGAAGTTCAAGTTGATATTGGCAAAGGACAGAAGAAAGATTAGTAACGCAGTCCGTGAGGAAGAATTTGGACCAAAAGATTGTTCGAGATAAGACGTTGAAGTTTATTCTGTAAGGTTGTAGAATGTAGGTACGCAGTAAGGTGAGCAGTGTCGAGAAAATAGGTGTAAGAAAGTTGCAAAGATCAGTAGGGAGAAAAGTAGAGAGAACACGTTCACGGTGACGGAAGAAAAGAAAAGCATCTTGTACTAAGTAATTAATGTAAAGAATGAGATGTTAGAGCAAGTGGTAGAATTGTTTAAGAAAGAAAGGACCCAAGGAAGTAAATTTAAGGAGATAAGACAGTTAAGAAAATCAAGTTCAGTGAGGGAGTTCTGAACAGGTAGCAAGTTGTGAATATGATAATGGTATACAATACTCTCCTTCAGGCTGAGGGACTGACTGACCACCTCAAAACTATGTCTTCGAGGGTGATAGACTGATTACATCGTCTTTATATATCTGCTGCTTATCAGGCAGCTGGTTCTTATGATGTCTAGACGCCCTACGTGCGCCTTCGAAGGGGCAAAAAGCAGGATTTGAAAGGGAAAACATAAACATATTAATAATAATATGGCACTTGCCTGTGTGATCTACATAACAAAAAGTCACATTACTCAGGCTGGAATAATTCACAAGTAACCCACAAACTGGAAATGAACACTGGATGAAGTTACCGTCCCTCCTCTGGTGTCCTCGACACTGCTCACCTTACTTCGTACCCACATTCTACAACCTTACAGAACAAACTCCAACGTCTTATCTCGAACAACTTTTGGTCCAAATTCTTCCTCACTAAGCGCGAAACTAATCTTTCTTCTGTCCTTCGCCAATATCAACTTGAACTTCTTGATTCTGGTCTTTCCTCTGCTACTTCACTCACTCTTCGTACTGACATTGACCTTATCAGCTCCTTTGATTTCTTTCGCCAATTCCTTTCTCATAGTATTCATGACACATCTCCCATTCGTGCTGCTCTAATTCCTTCCTCTTATAACGGTGATTCCTAAATGGAATCACCGTTTTCCTCTTTCCTATCAGTATATAATACTCTTTCTGAAAGCTACGATAGTCATTTTTATCTTAATGACTGACAATAGTAATTCGGTTAATGTCCTTGGTAAGTACTATCCCCCTGTTCTTGTGTTGGTATGGACTCGCTCTTATCTCCTGCACTTAATAACCTTTAGTTAGAAAATTTGAAAACTGTTCTACTTCTCCTTGTTGTTGTATGTTCTTTCTGACCTCATGACTGCTCTCTCCTAACTATTGATAATCACTCAGTATTGACCGAAACGTCGTCCAGTGTTCATTTTAAGTTTAGTGGGATTGTTGTGTGTAGGCTTTTTTTTATAATTAGCATTCAATTGGAAATCACATTTAAAATAACAAAATTTAATATATCAAACTTATTTCATTTTGTTTTGGCACTATTGTTGTAAAGTTTACCTCCAGCACACGTTTTTAGGAGTAATTGTTATCAGGGATGCATGTATAAACATCAGTTTAACGTACAGTTCAGTACATTTTCTAGGTAACAATTCAGCACTAACAAATTTTTATAGATTTTTAAAGAGTGGGAAGGTGGACGAAATTAAAATGTGCCCGATCTCGTATGCTACATTGTTGCCAGCGTCGGTTATTTCCTAATACAAGACAAGTGCCTTTCTTAACGTCACTTAATTACATACATTATTGTACTAAAGGATTACCAAGATTGTACAATATATTATTCACTATCATATAATTATTCCCATTTTATAAACTCTAATCAACAATTACCCCCTCTCATATATGACATCAATAAAATCTTTCTTCTAAGTGCCACAGGATGGGTATGAGGTACGTAACAAAGATGTTAAGCTAATTTCTAAGTGTACCAGCAAATAAGGTGATCATTTTCAATCGAATGGCAATAGAATAAGCTACAAGAACTGCATTTTTGGTTGGCCATGTGCATTATTTAAATGTTTGTATATTTTGTCCAGTGTACAAATGAGCTTAATTTTTGCAAGGGACAATGGAGAGTAATTTTTTTTTTCACAAAATGGTACAAAGTTTGGACTGGGATATACGAGGAAGCTGTAATTGCTACAACATAACATTTTTTAAGGAAAATATATGAGGAAACTAAATAGTGAAGACGTTACCAGAAATGAGAAATTATCTCCATCTTATCTCCTCTGGAAGTTATCTTCATTTTATCTCCTCTGGAAGTGATCTTAATATAACGTCGCAGCAAAACATTTACCAATATAATGCTATTCATTGTAGAGCGATGCATTGTGGGTAAACATTTGTGAACCCACTTTCAACAAACTAGGTGAACGTTAAAGTGATTGAACAAACTCCTTGATATTTTATAACAATGAATAATATTAAATACTCAGCTTTAACTGTATGATGTAATGTAGAGGGCAGCTGCGTCCTTCAGCACTCACACTCTCACACTTAGCAATTCTGACGCCTATATAAACTATTCAGTAAATGACACACTTGAATTACTAACACACACACACACTCACGCACACACACACACACACACACACACACACACACGCACGCACACACACACACACACACACACACACACACACACACACACACACACACACACAGGGCCAGGGCCTGCAACCTCAACTAGGTGAGTACACACTTGCACACTGTCATTTATGTAGTGCATGTTGTATGCATGTAGTAGTAGTAGTTGCAAGATTTACCGTTCATCTTACGTGTTTATGAGACAGAAAGAAAAGACCAGCAATCCTGCCAGAACGTAGAACATCTAACCTGTATCTGTGTCACACTCGTATGGCAGGACGGTAGTACCTCCCTGGGTGGCTGCTGTCTACCAACCTACTACCTATGAAGGAGGGGTAGGGGATGCTGCAGATCAGAGGGTCAATTGAATTGTGTTGTGCGCACACTTCTGGCAAGGCAGCTATTGCACGGATGATGGTGAGTGTTTTTTTTTTTTACCTTAAATTTAAATAAATGTTTTGTGCGGCACAGATGATTTCCGTGAGAATCTGAATTACATGAG
The DNA here is from genome assembly GCF_038502225.1 of Cherax quadricarinatus. NCBI lineage: Eukaryota > Metazoa > Arthropoda > Malacostraca > Decapoda > Parastacidae > Cherax > Cherax quadricarinatus. Next base: position 4,074,598 of record NC_091313.1, on the reverse strand, counting down.
AAACTGATTTTTGTGAGAGTTTTGAGAAACTGAGTTTTGTGAGAAACTGCTTTTTGTGAGACATTTTGTGAGAAAAATGTCTCACAAAAAGCAGTTTCTCATACAAATCAGTTTCTCAAAATTTTCACAAAAATCAGTTTCTCACGTAAATCAGTATGAGGAACTGATTTTTGTTAGAAAATTATTTTTTTGTGAGAAATTAATTTTCGTGAGAAAAATTATTTTTGTGAGAAACTGATTTTTGTGAGAAAAATTATTTTGTGAGCATTTGATTTTCATGAAATGTCTGATTATTATAAGAAGTCTCTGAATTGTGTAAAGTGGTGAAGGTCGGTACGACCTCTACGGGTTTTGCACAATATTATTATTATTATTATTATTATTATTATTATTATTATTATTGTTATAATTATTATTATTATTTATCATCATTTTTCTTATAATTTTAAATCCTGAGAGATTCTATTTTAATTTTTCAAAGCACCAGGTTTCAAGCTGAAGACTTTTCAGAGTCCTCAACCATCCCGTAATGTTTATCGGTCTGTGGTGATGCGTTCGTCTCTCAATCGATTGCTACCCGAGTTCGATTCTCGGGCAGCACGAGGATGCATCAGGGTGGATGCAACCCCAAGGTGAGGTGTCCTGGAAGCCTCACAAAGGATACAGTCCCAGGCTGAGACGTCCTTGGTGCTTGGTACCCCAGGGAGTAAGCGCCTTCAACCAATGATGGGTCTGAAGGTGCCGCGGATGACAGTGGAGCATGTGGGGCAGGTGTCACGAGGTCTGGCACACGGGGCACACAGGTGTAGGTGAGAGCAGGGTTGCAGCAGCACAGCAACACGGTTCTTCTTACACTCACGACACACAAGACGACCTTCTTCCTGCTTCACTCGTCGTCTCAGCTCCAACACTGTCAGGGCAAGAAGGAAGATGTGTTACATGAGTTACAGAAGACACTGTTGGAACCTCCACTAGAGGACACTGCTGGAGGCTCCACCAGCAGGGCCGGATTACCGCATAGGCAAACTAGGCATTTGCCTAGGGCCCCGCGCATTTGGGGGCCCCGTGGTCCAAGGGGTTCAGGGGCTCATCCAAGACTGCGCACATGGTGCAAGTGCAAAGGGGTCCCTACCTAAAAAGTTCAAGTGTTTGGAGAGTAAAATTGATTTTTAAAAATTAATCAAAACAAAAATAAATAATGAAATAAAATAAAATAAAAATAAATAAACCTAACCATAGATGGCAACACTCAACACGCCTTTGTTTACATCAGAACAGCTGTGTTTTCCCGCTAATGGGTGAGTATGGGAGATTCCTCTCCAATTTTCTGTAGTAATTACACGTTATCTAGACTTGTACTGTGAAAAATTAACTGAAGTGTTGTTGATAGACATTGATGTGTATAGATAAATGTTTGTTTTCGCCTCTAAATGTTAAGGGAGGTACCTGATAGGGTTACTTGACCAGTAAAGACGCATGGACCAGTAAAGACGCATTTTTGGTAAAAAATACTATAAAGAAAAACCTAAAAACGCAAACTGACTTCCGTTTGTAGGTTTTAAAAGCACTTTGTCCTGTCTTTAAGTCTTTATCATTTCAATAACAGATCTCAATTGATTGATGTTCTACATCACTTCCGTCGCAAATGCTTAGTTTTCAAGTTGCGACGAAAGTGATGTAGAACATCAATTAATTTACTACATATTTCCCCAGAAACACATAAGCCACATCAGAAAATCGTTGGTTGGGTGAAACTGAAAATTGTCCCTGCATTCTTTAATTCTCATGTCCTTATCTATGGTGGTAGGCCATATATCATGCAAAACATAATGATTAGTTTAGTTATGAAAATGGTAATATAAATATCATTGTGCATTGTTCTTGGACTCAGTATGATTTCTGTTTAAGTAAATTGGAGATCAAGGAGGATGAATTAGTAAAATATTCGTAGCCCAAATCACTAACCTAATCTATGGTAAAAGTTCTGTATATGACTCCTTTCTGGTAAAGTTTTGAATTTTGATAGTCTTATGCATGATGCAATGATAACAATAATGGTCAGTGATTTATAAAGGGAATAATAGTGCTGTAGTGGTTATGCTGAATATAATAGGTACATGATGTCACTACTTTAATAGCCTAATCTAGTAATACTATGCTGTCTTGAGTTTATTCTCTTTAAAATGCATGATTTAGCAAGATAGTTATAATGACTGTTGGTAAATGGTTTTGGTTGTCTTGATGCACTTTCCCTATTAAATTTAATCTAAATAGCCAGAATGTATTTAATTAGACCTTAAACAGGCTCACACCGACCCCCCCCACCCCCAAGCTGGAAGGGGTCGCTTCGCTTACCCGTAACTCAAAGGGGCCCCACCAATCTGAATAGCCTAGGGCCCGGAGACTTCTTAATCCGGCCCTGTCCACCAGAGGACACCGTTGGAGCCTCCACTAGAGGACACTGCTGGAGCCTCCACCAGAGAACACTGTTGGAGCCCCCACTAGAGGACACTACTGTTCAAACCTCCTCCTTCATAGTTTACTCACCCTCCTGGTTCAAGGTTCACTCACCCTCCTGGTTCAAGGTTCACTCATCCTCCTGGTTCAAGGTTCACTCACCCTCCTGGTTCAAGGTTCACTCACCCTCCTGGTTCAAGGTTCACTCACTCTCCTGGTTCAAGGTTTACTCTCCCTCCTGGTTCAAGGTTTACTCACCCTCCTGCTTTAAGGTTCACTCACACTCCTGGTTCAAAGTTCGCTCACCCTCTTGTCTCAAGGTTCACTCATCCTTCTGGTTCAAGGTTCACTCACCCTCCTTGTTCAAGGATCACTCACACTCCTGGTTCAAGGTTCACTTTCCCTCCTGGTTCAAAGTTCGCTCACCCTCCTGCTTCAAGGTTTACTGACCCTTCTGGTTCAAGTTTCACTCACACTCCTGGCTCAAGGTTCACTCACCCTCCTGCTGCAGAGCTCGGCACTTGGCTGCGGCCAGGGTAGCAGCAGACTCCTTCCCCGCCTTGGTCGGGTTCTTCGGCTCCAACGATGAACTCTGTGAGTAAAATTCTCCAGTGAGAGTGAATCTGAGGAAACGAACCCTACTGAACCATAAATTATCCTCTCATATCTCTCTCACAAAGATACTGACCCCTACAATATCCTCTCATACCTTCCTCACAAATTTACTGACCCCTACAATATCCTCTCATACCTTCCTCACAAAGGTACTGACCCCTACAATATCCTCTCATACCTCCCTCACAAAGATACTGACCCCTACAATATCCTCTAATACCTTCCTCACAAAGGTACTGACCCCTACAATATCCTCTCATACCTTCCTCACAAAGGTACTGACCCCTACAATATCCTCTCATACCTTCCTCACAAAGGTACTGACCCCTACAATATCCTCTCATACCTTCCTCACAAAGGTACTGACCCCTACAATATCCTCTCATACCTTCCTCACAAAGGTACTGACCCCTACAATATCCTCTCATACCTTTCTCACAAAGGTACTGACCCCTACAATATCCTCTCATACCTTCCTCACAAAGGTACTGACCCCTACAATATCCTCTCATACCTTCCTCACAAAGGTACTGACCCCTACAATATCCTCTCATACCTTCCTCACAAAGGTACTGACCCCTACAATATCCTCTCATACCTTCCTCACAAAGGTACTGACCCCTACAATATCCTCTCAGACCTCCCTCACAAAGGTACTGATGCCTACAATATCCTCTCATACCTCCCTCACAAAGGTACTGATCCCTACAATATCCTCTCATACCTCCCTCACAAAGGTGCTGAACCCTACAATATCCTCTCATACCTCCCTCACAAAGGTACTGAACCCTACAATATCCTCTCATACCTCCCTCACAAAGGTACTGATCCCTAAAATATCCTCTCATACCTCCCTCACAAAGGTACTGATCCCTACAATATCCTCTCATACCTCCCTCACAAAGGTACTGAACCCTACAATATCCTCTCATACCTCCCTCACAAAGGTACTGAACCATACAATATCCTCTCATACCTCCCTCACAAAGGTACTGAACCCTACAATATCCTCTCATACCTCCCTCACAAAGGTACTGAACCCTACAATATCCTCTCATACCTCCCTCACAAGGTACTGAACCGTACAATATCCTCTCATACCTCCCTCACAAAGGTACTGAACCCTACAATATACTCTCATACCTCCCTCACAAAGGTACTGACCCCTACAATATCCTCTCATACCTTCCTCACAAAGGTACTGACCCCTACAATATCCTCTCATACCTCCCTCACAAAGGTACTGATCCCTACAATATCGTCTCATACCTCCCTCACAAAGGTACTGAACCCTACAATATCCTCTCATACCTCCCTCACAAAGGTACTGAACCCTACAATATCCTCTCATACCTCCCTCACAAAGGTACTGAACCCTACAATATCCTCTCACACCTCCCTCACAAAGGTACTGACCCCTACAATATCCTCTCATACCTTCCTCACAAAGGTACTGACCCCTACAATATCCTATCATACCTTCCTCACAAAGGTACTGACCCCTACAATATCCTCTCATACCTTCCTCACAAAGGTGCTGACCCCTACAATATCCTCTCATACCTTCCTCACAAAGGTACTGACCCCTACAATATCCTCTCATACCTCCCTCACAAAGGTACTGAACCCTACAATATCCTCTCATACCTCCCTCACAAAGGTACTGACCGTACAATATCCTCTCATACCTCCCTCACAAAGGTACTGACCCCTACAATATCCTCTCATACCTTCCTCACAAAGGTACTGACCCCTACAATATCCTCTCATACCTCCCTCACAAAGGTACTGATCCCTACAATATCCTCTCATACCTCCCTCACAAAGGTACTGAACCCTACAATATCCTCTCATAACTTCCTCACAAAGGTACTGAACCCTACAATATCCTCTCATACCTCCCTCACAAAGGTACTGAACCCTACAATATCCTCTCATACCTCCCTCACAAAGATACTGAACCCTACAATATCCTCTCATACCTCCTTCACAAGGTACTGAACCCTGCAATATCCTCTCATACCTCCCTCACAAAGGTACTGAACCCTACAATATACTCTCATACCTCCATCACAAAGGTACTGACTCCTACAATATCCTCTCATACCTTCCTCACAAAGGTACTGACCCCTACAATATCCTCTCATACCTCCCTCACAAAGGTACTGATCCCTACAATATCGTCTCATACCTCCCTCACAAAGGTACTGAACCCTGCAATATCCTCTCATACCTCCCTCACAAAGGTACTGAACCCTACAATATCCTCTCACACCTCCCTCACAAAGGTACTGAACCCTACAATATCCTCTCATACCTTCCTCACAAAGGTACTGACCCCTACAATATCCTCTCATACCTCCCTCACAAAGGTACTGATCCTTACAATATCCTCTCATACCTCCCTCACAAAGGTACTGAACCCTACAATATCCTCTCATACCTCCCTCACAAAGGTACTGAACCCTACAATATCCTCTCATACCTCCCTCACAAAGGTACTGAACCCTACAATATCCTCTCATACCTCCCTCACAAAGGTACTGAACCCTACAATATCCTCTCATACCTCCCTCATAAAGGTACTGACCCCTTCAATATGCTCTCATACCTTCCTCACAAAGGTACTGATCCCTACAATATCCTCTCATACCTCCCTCACAAAGGTACTGACCCCTACAATATCCTCTCATACCTTCCTCACAAAGGTACTGATCCCTACAATATCCTCTCATACCTCCCTCACAAAGGTACTGAACCCTACAATATCCTCTCATACCTCCCTCACAAAGGTACTGAACCCTACAATATCCTCTCATACCTCCCTCACAAAGGTACTGAACCCTACAATATCCTCTCATACCTCCCTCAAAAAGGTACTGAACCCTACAATATCCTCTCATACCTCCCTCACAAAGGTACTTAACCCTACAATATCCTCTCATACCTCCCTCACAAAGGTACTGACCCCTACAATATCCTCTCATACCTTCCTCACAAAGGTACTGATCCCTACAATATCCTCTCATACCTCCCTCACAAAGGTACTGACCCCTACAATATCCTCTCATACCTTCCTCACAAAGGTACTGATCCCTACAATATCCTCTCATACCTCCCTCACAAAGGTACTGACCCCTACAATATCCTCTCATACCTTCCTCACAAAGGTACTGATCCCTACAATATCCTCTCATACCTCCCTCACAAAGGTACTGACCCCTACAATATCCTCTCATACCTTCCTCACAAAGGTACTGATCCCTACAATATCCTCTCATACCTTCCTCACAAAGGTACTGATCCCTACAATATCCTCTCATACCTTCCTCACAAAGGTACTGACCCCTACAATATCCTCTCATACCTCCCTCACAAAGGTACTGAACCCTACAATATCCTCTCATAGGGCTCTGGTGGCCTGGTGGTTAACGCTGTCGCTTCACACGATGAGGGCCTGGGTTCGATTCCCAGCCAGAGTAGAAACATTGGACGTGTTTCTTTCCACCTGTTGTCTATGTTCCCCATCGGTAAAATGGGTACCTGGGTGTTAGTCGACTGGTGTGGGTCGCATCCTGGGACACTGACCTAAGGAGGCCTGGTCACAGACCGGGCCGCGGGGGCGTTGACCCCCGGAACTCACTCCAGATAAACTCCAGAAACCTCCCTCAAAAAGGTACTGAACCCTACAATATCCTCTCATACCTCCCTCACAAAGGTACTGAACCCTACAATATCCTCTCATACCTCCCTCACAAAGGTACTGAACCCTACAATATCCTCTCATACCTCCCTCACAAAGGTACTGATCCCTACAATATCCTCTCATACCTCCCTCACAAAGGTACTGAACCCTACAATATCCTCTCATACCTCCCTCACAAAGGTACTGATCCCTACAATATCCTCTCATACCTCCCTCACAAAGGTACTGATCCCTACAATATCCTCTCATACCTCCCTCACAAAGGTACTGATCCCTACAATATCCTCTCATACCTCCCTCACAAAGGTACTGATCCCTACAATATCCTCTCATACCTCCCTCACAAAGGTACTGATCCCTACAATATCCTCTCATACCTCCCTCACAAAGGTACTGATCCCTACAATATCCTCTCATACCTCCCTCACAAAGGTACTGACCCCTACAATATCCTCTCATACCTCCCTCACAAAGGTACTGACCCCTACAATATCCTCTCATACCTCCCTCACAAAGGTACTGACCCCTACAATATCCTCTCATACCTCCCTCACAAAGGTACTGACCCCTACAATATCCTCTCATACCTCCCTCACAAAGGTACTGACCCCTACAATATCCTCTCATACCTTCCTCACAAAGGTACTGACCCCTACAATATCCTCTCATACCTCCCTCACAAAGGTACTGACCCCTACAATATCCTCTCATACCTCCCTCACAAAGGTACTGACCCCTACAATATCCTCTCATACCTTCCTCACAAAGGTACTGACCCCTACAATATCCTCTCATACCTCCCTCACAAAGGTACTGACCCCTACAATATCCTCTCATACCTTCCTCACAAAGGTACTGAACCCT
>NC_091313.1:4049456-4061956 GCF_038502225.1 Cherax quadricarinatus | reverse complement strand
TAGTAGCGGGCGTGGTCGGTGGCAGGATCGTCACCCTGGCGCCAGCAGAAGAGTCCTCCGCCGCAGTGGAAACACTGAACCCAGTCAGAAATCCCCGTGTAGAAGAAGCCAGCGGACACCAGGAGATCGATGTTGATTCCCACTTTGACTGGCCAACGGGAGAAAGTTTGTTTACGGGCTGCTTCAGTGTTGAACTGTGGATGAGCCAGCTGTCCGTTCTCCGCTTGTGCGTCATCTGTAGCACATGTACCAGGAAATCAGTGGGTTGAGAAAATCTACAGCAATCGGATCGGTAAGAAACCTGACTGCGATGCGAGAACGAAGGATGGCGTCTTCTCTACACACACGGGCATCATGAAATACAGTATAATTCAGGGTTCCTGAGGGAAAGCTTCTGTTGTTTAATACCTGAAACGCAGCTCTTAACCACAATCACCTTCCTGTGTAGTGAGACACCATACTTGAGCTTTAATTAAGATACGAGTTTATTAGTCAGAATATTTAGCTCACTGTACACATAAAGCATTGATGAGTATCACTCACTAATCACTATACATAGTCCTACAAGCTCACAACTGGTTAAGAAAAGAAACTTTGAAGTAATACTCGATAACCCAAACAAAATGTCAAATAATGGAAATAAGCCATATGATTTTACTTTTTTGGTTTATCCTACGTTATATATCTCAAATGTAACTCGACACTAATTTTAAAGATTTTGTAAGGAATATTTATAATACCTAAACAAAAACTCCTTCAACAAGAAATAGGTAAACATTTATTTACCCGCTCAAGCAAAACAGTAATGCGGCAGCATACTGTGCAAGTGGCTGATAATCCAGCTTACATGTATTATAACTGTAACTGCGAATGATAGACACAAAAGTAGTCATTGGAAACTTCCTTCAGTCAACGTTTCTCTTGCACACAGCAGAGATTTTTCAAGTTTCAAGCCAAAGTTCAAGATCTCTTCCGAGGCCTTGAAACACCTATTCCCCATGAAAGGAGACTGTAACACACAAGTTACCGAGGATGGTAGTGGCTGAGCAAGTTGGGTATTGGAAGTTAGTAATGGCGGGTGAGGCATCAAGGCAAACCAGATTCAGCAGAACGAGTTGAAGCTGTATGCCCGACAAAGCAGGGTAACCTAGTGAAGAAATCACATTCACCAACGTAGGCAAAGTTTACGTGTGATCATGAAATGAAATTCTGGAAAAAAAATTCCCCACTTTGAACAGGAGTGTCTCTGTTAAAATGTTTACTAATGAAAGCAAGCAGGAGGGCATCGTCTCCTCTCAGGATGTTCATATACATTCACAACGCAAGTTCTTCTAGTGCATTGTAAACAGGATTCAATATATTTATATTCAAGAGGAAGCGATGGAAATATGAAATCCATAAATGTCTGTTCGTATATATTTAGATGAGGCATCTACACCACACGTAGACGGAATCACAGTTACAGCATTATTCTGCATATTTCGACATCCAGCTCAGGTTTTCTTCAGTAGCTAAACAGGCGCTTAATTGGAAATCGAAGAAATAGAGACCAATGTATTCTCCGTACTTGTGTTTTCGTGCGGGTTCTTATATTTCTTCATAATTTCAGAATTACAAAAAATCACCAGAAATTAGAGTAAAGCAAAGTAGATTTTAATTCACGTTCGTAAAGAACTCGCCTGCTTGCTGCCCAGAAATCATTGAGGGTGAGATCAAGAAAATTGATGCGATACTGACTCTCCAGCCTCCAGTCTCCAGGAGGACTGTTTGACCTTCCTTGTTTGGCACATCTTAAAGGAACTTGTCCAGTTTTTTCTGAAGATTTCTACATTTGCTCTTGCAATAATACTTACATTTGTTGGCACAGTATTACCTAACTGTACTTATAACAACTGCGTTTATCATTATTTTTATTCTAAATAACTCGAACAAGTTATTATACAGTGTATACAGGAGGGAGCTTAACTTCAAGTGATTCTTGTGTAGAGATTATCAGATATTTCTCTTGTCTCCGTTCCACATAGAAGATTTGTAGTTAAAACCACGAGACATACAGTACTGCTTTCCAAGTGCTTTCATGTTCCTCAGTAGTTTAATGTGATGTGCTCCAGTCGTTTAATGCGACGTGCTCCAGTAGTTTAATATGATGTGCCCAGGTAGTTTAATGTGGTGTTCCCCGGTAGTTTAATGTGATGTGCTCCTGTAGTTTAATGGGATATGCCTCAGTAGGTTAAAGTGGCGTGCCTCAGCAATTAATGTGACGTGCCTCGGTAGTTTAATGAGATGTGTCCCAGTAGTTTAATGTGATGCGCAACTGTAGTTTAATGTAATAATAATAACAATCTCACTAAATCAGTAAATCAGGATATGCAAGGATTTTTTTAAGTAAATTTACGGCTTGGAATAATAATCTCATTGTAAACCATACCACGGGCGGGATTGAACCCGCGGTCAGAGAGTAGCTGGAGTTTGTGTTAACAGTGACTGGTGCTTGTGTTAACAGTGACTGGTGCTTGTGTTAACAGTGACTGGTGCTTGTGTTAACAGTGACTGGTGCTTGTGTTAACAGTGACTGGTGCTTGTGTTAACAGTGACTGGAGCTTGTATTAACAGTGACTGGAGCTTGTATTAACAGTGACTGGAGCTTTTTGTTAACAGTGATTTGAGCTTATGTTAACAGTGATTTGAGCTTATGTTAACAGTGATTTGAGCTTTTGTTAACAGTAACTGGCGCTAGTTTTAACAGTGACTGGATTTGTTTACATCACCTGAAGGTTTTTGTTAACAGTAACTGGAACTTTTGTTAACAGTAACTGGAACTTTTGTAAACAGTAACTGGAATTTTTGTTAACAGTAACTGGAACTTTTGTTAACAGTAACTGGAACTTTTGCTAACAGTAACTGGAACTTTTGTTAACAGTAACTGGAACTTTTGTTAACAGTAACTGGAACTTTTGTAAACAGTAACTGGAACTTTTGTTAACAGTAACTGAAACTTTTGTTAACAGTAACTGGAACTTTTGTTAACAGTAACTGGAACTTTTGTTAACAGTAACTGGAACTTGTGTAAACACTAACTTGAGTTTTTTAATGTTAAGTGGAGCTTTTTAACAGTAATTAGAGCTTTAGTTAACAGTAACTAGAGTTTTAGTTAAGAGTGTCTTCATATCAAAAGTGATAAAGTTATTTTTTGGCAGGGTTTATGATGTCAAAATATTCAAATAAAATTTTGATTCTTACCTATATGTTATTTGCATTTGCAAGTGTAAGGCAGATAATTATCTACCAAGTCACTGTCAGCCGTTATAATGGCTGACAGTGACTTGGAGAAGTCCTTGTTCTTGCTTCTAAAAGACGATGCTTATTTCTTTCCTGGTGGAAACCTGGTCTGTGATACCAGGAGGTTGTGGTTCACGACCTGCGAAGACACGGTCTTAGAACTCTTTATTGGGAAGACGTGTAGGTAGTGGGACTTTCTTTAGTGGAGCCAGGAAGGTCCCTAGACCGACACGTTTCCGTAATGAAGTGACCCAAACCTTTCTTCATGTGTATTTAAGTCGAGCATTTTCTTTCCAGCGCTGCAGATGCTACTTACGTGTGCTTCAGGAGATGAATGTTTGCCTCTTAAGTTCATTAATTTTCTTGAATGCGAGTATGCTTAATATATTTGATTACAATGAACAATGGATCTGCCAGTTCTTAACAGCGCTGTTCTACTTTCTTCAGACTTGTTCGTGATCGTAAGCAGTGCTCTGTAACCCACAAAAGTTTAGAGCTTCAAGAAGCTACCTAACAAACTAAATCAAACTTGAGCTTTTTATGTAACTATGAAAATTAACATAGCAAGTAGGTTAGTTGTTGCAGCAACCTAGTCTAGTAAGCAACCTGGCTTAGCCTGCCCCCCCCCCCCAAAAAAAAAATCACACAATCGTTTCGAATTTTTTGTGTCAGTGGCCAGACTTATAACCGACCTTGTCTTTGTTTAATGTTAGTTACTCCAAGTCATGACTAGTGACAGGAAGACTATGTGAGTGAAAAGCTATGAAGGTTCACCTTTAATATTGTGTCAATAATCTGAACAAATCTGTTTCGTGTGTAGGTATATTCGTGAGAGCTTACAAATACTTTATTTCATAGCTCTCACCTTGGTACTTATTGGCAGAAGTCTTGGCATTAGGCCTAGTACTGGTCACCCTGAAGGCGAGGTACTCGTCCAGCAAACGGTACACCCTCCCGGTATCGTCAGCAGGGTAAGATATCGGGACGTTACCTGTAGCTACACCCGTGACGAAGGGACAATTGGGGAAATGCTTCCGATGTTCCAAGTCCGGATGATCACCGGGGTCCCAGTAACCCACGATACCCTGACAGAAGACGCACTGCACGTGGTCTTGGGTCTGCAGGTAAAAGAAACCAGCCCTAGCCAATTGTTCAGGGTCTATGAAAGCCACGGTCCAATTAGCGAAGGTTTGTCTCCTCACCGACTCCATCAGCAGCGCCATCATGCTGTGGAAGCGACGCTCACGCCGCAGCTCAGCTGTAACACAACAGCAATAACAAATGCAGTGAGAGTAACCGTGATAACATTAATGAAAACTTTATATTAACAATAATAATAATAATAATAATAATAATAATAATAATAATAATAATAATAATAATAATAATAATAATAACCAGAATTATAATAAAAAGATTGTAACAACAGCGAGAACAGCAACGACCTGCCGACAGTAAGAAAGAAGAGAAAGTAATCACTGACTTGAAAAACTTCTACACAAAGTGAACATAGTCATAATTAAAGCTTGCTCTGCATTTGCCATTTCTCTTCATGATAAATATTGTCTGGTTGTGACCTCAGTCTGTGTTTCTCTGGCTTTGCGCATATTTTTTAGTGTGTCTAATGCTATGAGTAAATATAAAAGTGTATCTGCGCCTATGAGTGAACTACATGGTTGTTCCTGGTGGCATAAGAACAGAAAGATCTGGGTAACTTACGTAGTCGCTTCTGTGAGGACCAGTGTGGGACAGCCATGACTGCAGGACACTGAAGGATGCACACCTCTCGTCAAGAACCTGAGAGGAAGATGCAACTGTTAATGTTTGCATTAGCTTATCTATATGTACATACATACACACACACACACACACACACACACACACACACACACACACACACACACACACACACACACACACACGGCTATGACGAGCGGGGTCCCAGAGGGGTCAGTCCTGGGACCAGTGCTATTCTTGGTATATGTGAATAACATGACGGAAGTGTCCCTGTTTTCAAATGATGTGATATTAATGAGGAGAATTAAATCAGATGCGGATCAGGCATGACTACAAAGAGACCTGGACAGGCTGGACGCGTGGTCCAGCAACTGGCTCCTAGAATTTATATCCTCAGGAAGGTCAAAGAAGACCGCAGACAGAGGTGGCCAAAGACTGCAAACCTCACTCAAGGAGAGAGATCTAGGGGTGAGTATAATACCGAGCACGTCTCCGGAAGCACACATTAACCAAATAACTGCTGCGACATGTGGGCGCCTGGCAAACCTGACAATAGCGTTCCGATACCTCAGTAAGGAATCGTTCAAGACTCTGTATACTGTGTACGTCAGGCCCATACTGGAGTACGCAGCACCAGTTTGGAACCCACACCTGGTCAAGCACGTCAAGAAATTAGAGAAAGTGCAAAAGTTTGCAACAAGGTCGGTTCCAGAGCTAAGGGGAATGTCCTACGAAGAAAGATTAAGGGAAATCGACCTGACGACACTGGAGGATATGAGGGTCTGGGGAGACATGATAATGACATACAAAATACTGCGAGGAATTGACAGGGTGGACAGCGATAGGATGTTCCAGAGATGGGACACAGAACCAAGGAGTCACAATTGGAAGTTGAAGACTCAGCTGAGTCAAAGGAATGTTAGGAAGTATTTCTTCATCCACAGAGTTGTTAGGAAGTGGAATAGTCTGGCAAGTGATGTAGCGGAGGAAGGAACCATACATAGTTTTAAGACGAGGTATGATAAAGCTCATGGAGCAGGGAGAAAGAGGACCCACTGGCGGTCAGTGAAAAGGCGGGGCAAGGAGCTGAGTCTCGACCCCTGCAACCACAAATAGGTGAGTACACACACACACACACACACATGTAGTATATATATATATATATATATATATATATATATATATATATATATATATATATATATATATATATATATATATATATATATATATATATATATTCAATAAGTTGACCGTCTCCCACCGAGGCAGGGTGACCCAAAAAGAAAGAAATCCCCAAAATGAAAATATTTTCTTTATCATTCAACACTTTTACCTCACTCACACATAATCACTGTCTTTGCAAAGGCTCCCAGATAAAACAGTTTAGAAGCATATATAAAGATACACAACATATCCCTCCAAACTGCCAATATCCCAAACCCCTTCTTTAAAGTGCAGGCATTGTACTTCCCATTTCCAATAAAAGTCCGGCTATATAAAAATAAACGGTTTCCCTGAATCCCTTCACTAAATATTACCCTGCTCACACTCCAACAGCTCGTCAGGTCCCAAAAACCATGCGTCTCCATTCACTCCTATCTAACACGCTCACGCATGCTTGCTGGAAGTGCAAACCCCTCGCCCACAAAATCTCCTTTACCCCCTCCCTCCAACATTTTCGAGAACGACCTCTGCCCCGCTTTCCTTCCCCTACAGATTTAAACGTTCTCCAAGTCATTCTACTTTGATACATTCTCTCTAAATGACCAAACCACCTCAATAACCCCTCTTCACCACTCTGACTAACTTTTATTAACTCCACACCTTTCCCTAATTTCCACACTCCGAATTCTCTGCATAATATTTACACCACACATTGCCCTTAGACAGGACATCTCCACCGCCTCCAACCGCCTCCTCGCTGCAGCATTTACAACCCAAGCTTCACGCCCATATAAGAGTGTTGGTACCACTATACGTTCATACATTCCCTTCTTTGCCTCCATAGATAATGTTTTTTTTTGTCTCCACATATACCTCAATGCACCACTCACCTTTTTTCCTTCATGAATTCTATGGTTAACCTCATCCTTTATACATTCATCCGCTGACACGTCAACTCCCAAATATCTGAAAATATTCACTTCTTCCATACTCCCTCTCTCCAATGTGATATCCAGTTTTTCTTCATCTAAATCGTTTGATACCCTCATCACCTTACTTTTATCTATGTTCACTTTCAACTTTCTACCTTTACACACACTCCCAAACTCGTCCACTAACCTTTGCAACTTTTCTTTAGAATCTCCCATCAGCAAAAAGCAACTGTGTCAACCCCTATTTTGTACTTGATTCCCCATAATTTAATCCCACCCCTCTCCCGAACACCCTAGCATTTACCTCCTTCACAACCCCATCTATAAATATATTAAACAACCATGGTGACATTACACATCCCTGTCTAAGACCTACTTTTACCGGGAAGTAATCTCACTCTCTTCTACACACCATAACCTGAGCCTCACTATCCTCATAAGAGCTCTTTACAGCATTTAGTAACTTACTACCTTTTCCATATACTTGCAACATCTGCCACATTGCTCCCCTATCCACTCTGTCATATGCCTTTTCTAAATCCATAAATGCAATGGAAATTTCCCTATCTTTATCTAAATACTATAATTTTTACAATCTCTTTTGTCCCCCTTCCCTTTATATAAAGGTACTATACATGTTCTCTGCCAATCCCTAGGTACCTTACCCTCTTTCATACATTTATTAAACTAAAATACCAACCACTCCAACACTATATCCCCCCCTGCTTTTAACATTTCTGCCATGATCCCGTCCAGCTGCTTTACCCCCTTTCATTCTACGTAATGCCTCAAGCACCTCCCCCACACTCACATCCTGCTCTTCTTCACTCCTAGAAGATGTTATACCTCCCTGGCCAGTGCATGAAATTACCGCCTCCCTTTCTTCATCGACATTTAAAAGTTCCTCAAAATATTCCCACCATCTACCCAATGCCTCCAGCTCTCCATCTGTTAACCCCCTACTCTGTTTTTAACTGACAAATCCATTCATTCCCTAGGTTTTCGTAACTTGTTTATCTCACTCCAATTTTTTTCTTATTTTCTGCAAAATTCCTTCACACACACACACACACACACACACACACACACACACACACACACGCACACACACGCACACACACACACACACACACACACACGCACACACACACACACACACACACACACACACACACACACACACACACACACATATATATATATATATATATATATATATATATATATATATATATATATATATATATATATATATATATATACATATATAGAATTGTCTTCCTTGGGAGAGGCGAATCATTAAGATATCAATATTGTCTGTATTCTCATATAAAATTGCGCTGGGGTTACTTTTAAATGTTTGAAATGTACGTGTACAAGGGAAGGCTGAAGGTGCCTCATATTTCCTGGGTAGAGTCTCCGGCTTATAACTGAAGAGCAAGTATTTACCGAGCAATAAAGAGGTAACTTGGTGTTGGTCGACTGTAGTAGGTGACTTATTTTTGAAAGAATTTTTCCTGGAAATGAACTGAGTTATGATAAAAGCTCTTAGCCTGTAAATTCAGCAATGTAAATTACAAAAAAAAAAAAAAAAAGTGGGGAAGGCAGCTGCTTCCGCTAATAACAAAAGTCTTCAACATAAAGCGTAGTCAAGCGATAAAATACCACGAGGCAGTGTGTAATAATACCTCTCTATCTCAGGTGATGCTGAGTACTTTATCTTCTATTATATATTGTTCATGCTGCGTACCTGTGGTTGTCACAATCTCGGAACACCTCATGTTATATATATATATATATATATATATATATATATATATATATATATATATATATATATATATATATATATATATATATATATATATATATATATATATACATATATATACATATATATATGTATATATACATATATATATATATATATATATATATATATATATATATATATATATATATATATATATATATATATATATATATATATATTTATTTAACTCTTTTTCGTGCGATGCTTCTGATTTTTTTGCCCCCTCCTGTAAACAAAGAAGCGAAATGAAAAAAAAAATTATTGGGAAACTAAACAGATGGAGATGAGGGTCGAGTGGCTAAGAGTGGACCTGTGAGAGAACTAGAACCTGTCCTCGTTTTCTACGTTATGAAAGTCTTGTCTTGTATCCAAAATAAAGCTCAACTAACTAAAACTAAGCTCACCTAACAAAATATAGCTGAAATTTAATTGATACAGAGGTATACAACGTTCAGAAATTAATGCATTTTGATATGTAAGAGAAACTTGTCTCCTAACTTTCTGTTGCCCTGACTTACTGTGATCCCTGACTAACTGTAATCCCTGGCTTACTGTGATCTCTGACTAACTGTAATCCCTGGCTTACTGTGATCCCTGGCTTACTGTGATCCCTGGCTTACCGTGATCCCTTACTTACGTGATCCCTGGCTTAATACGTCGTTCTTGCTGAATGAGTCAGTGTGGCCCTTGGATCATGTATCTCTGATAGTTTTAGGATTTATATTCCTTATTATTTCCCTGAGGGCTATTTCAACAACTCTTGTATGATTCTCGAGCGAGCGTATACCAAACATCGCTAGGACACATCGTCTAATATTATAATTTTAATGCAAGATTTTAACAAGACTCTCTAGATTTATATAGCACATGACACATTTCAGATGTTTTGGTGTGGGTGGTAGTGGAGTGTGGTTTGCCACTCAGGTGTTGAACTGGGGTAAGGATCATGGACACCCAGGAAAGGATCCAGGGACATTCTTGATATATCTCTCACACTGATCTACCGCTTGTGGGATGCTGTAAAAACGGTGATAGATCACAGTTCGTGAGCACTGAAGATCTCACAGCTGCGGTACGTAGCGGCATTGCAAAGTAGTCTTTTTGGGCTTGAAGGTAGAGCAACTAATGCTTCCGAACAACTAATGCAACAAAATCTGTTTGTAGATGAATGGTTCAGAGAACCGACATGTTGATAAATTAGACACATGTGCAACTCTTGGGTATCTTTATTGAGGAAACGTTTCGCCAAACAGTGGCTTCATCAGTCCATACATAGGAGAAACTTGAAGAACAGGAGGAGAATGAGGTAATCAGTCCCTCAACCTTGAGTCGATGTGTTCAGTCCATCAATCTTGAGTAGAATACGGCAGATGAGCGGAGAAGCAGCTTATAAACCGTATGGCAGGAGAGGTGCAGCAGTCATAGGTGGTGTCACATTTGTTCAATGTGGAAGTAGGTCGTGCCCAAGAATTAGGCAAGCGAAGAATTCCTAAGTATTAAGATCCCAAGAAGTTGCAGTGTCTGACAGGTTTGTAGATGAATACCCAGGAGTTGCACATGTGTCTAATTTATCAACAAAATCTGTGCCTGCCAGCATTTATAGATATACACTGGGCATTTGTGGAGTGATAAATATTGGCTGAAATGCTTTATTATTATTATTTCTCCTTGGGGAGCAATTCTGCATAATTTGAATACATATCACTGGAAATATATTTGTAATAAGAAGTAATGGAGACAATCAGAGGGAACATTGTGACAGTTTACTTATAGGATTATGCATAAAATAACGTAAAGAAGTAAAGCAATGATGATTTTCAAGCATGAAACGTTGCATTGTTCTTGCCAGGATGTATATTTTAGTCAGGACATGTTACTCCTGGACATGTTACTCCTGGACATGTTACTCCTGGACATGCATCAGGATGTGACGTTTTAAAGTATCGAGGATTTGATTCCTGGCCAGGAATATATATATATATATATATATATATATATATATATATATATATATATATATATATATATATATATATATATATATATATATATATATATATATATATATATATATATATGGTGCAGAATGCGTAAAATTGATCAATTAGCAAAAACTCATTTAAAATTAAGTCCTCTCTAAAAATTTCTCTTAAATGTTTAAAGACATATATTTTTATTTATGCTAATGTAAAAATGAATTAATAATTTTGTACCAAAAGTACCTCAGAAAACTTATCTAACCTTATTACAACAAGCGCAATTTAATTTAGCCTAATCCAGCTAAATATATTTTAGATAGGTTTACAGTAATTTAATAATAAATAAAAACAATGAAATAGAGTTTTTTTTGTTAGGTTCAGAACGATTTATGCGAAATTATTGTATTCATACACAAATTTTCGATTGTTGTTTTATTTATTCGGCAAGAAGAGAAAATATTGCTTCATAATTTTATTAGCAACGGCGGTAGATAGAGAAAAGAACAACACTTCAATGGAGATAAGTGCACTCTCAGATATAAGAGATAAAGTAAGTGCTCTCACAGAGATAACAGATAAAGAGAACATGTCAGGACAAGCTTGCCCTATCAGGCAGAGTACTGATGATTATCTCACGTTATTACTCCCCTAACCCCCTCCCCCCGTCACACTAATTTTTCCCAACCGTCTATACTTATCTCTCTCTCTCTCTCTATCTCTCTCTCTCTCTCTCTCTCTCTCTCTCTCTCTCTCTCTCTCTCTCTCTCTCTTTCTCTCTCTCTCTCTAAACCACATGTCGTTCACGTTGCCTGTGTACAGATAACTTTCCTGACTAATGTGATTTACGCAACACAGACAGAGCCGTCACCAGTCAGTGACTAACAGTGTCACCAGCCAGTGACTAACAGTGTTACCAGCCAGTGACTAACAGTGTCATCAGCCAGTGACTAACGGTGTCACCAGCCAGTGACTAACAGTGTTATCAGCCAGTGACTAATAAGACAGTTGTTGAAAGATTTTCCACCTTCGACATCTAGTTAAAAGTGTCATCGAATCAGTCTTCAGAACTCCTTACAAATATATGTATATATATATATATATATATATATATGTGTGTGTGTGTGTGTGTGTGTGTGTGTGTGTGTGTGTGTGTGTGTGTGTGTGTGTGTGTGTGTGTGAGTGTGTGTGTGTGCAATAAGATCATAGTAAACAGGTGATATCAAAACATGCAAAACATCCATTGTGAAAGAATAGTGAAATTCCAAGTACTTTCGTGACTTCTCACATTATCAAGGAACTATAAAAACAATACATTAAAGGAAGGCATATAAAGGGTCGAGACCACACCTCACCATCACATCCCACAACGAAGCAACACCTGATGCGTGACGACATCCGACTCATAAGAAAGAAGGAACACTGCGGCAGGCCTACTGTCCCAACTAGGCAGATCCTTCATGATATCCCACTACAAAATATTTGCCCAACCCTAGTACTCTACCAAAGAATTAAGATTTATTATTTGTCCAATGTATTATTAAATTCTTCCCAAATTTTATTAATTATAAATGAATCTAATTTATATAAACCAAA
>NC_091313.1:4011956-4044456 GCF_038502225.1 Cherax quadricarinatus | reverse complement strand
TCTGCAATATACCACTGTGGATAAAATACTTTGCCATTTCTTGAACATTTCTGAGTGAGTTGTTTCTAAATTCATTAATTTTATCGCACTCCAGTACATAATGACGCAGGGTGTGACAATAGTCCATCTGGCAAAGTTTACATTTCGTTTGGTCTACATCTGGTGGTGGTGATTTAACCTGCCAAAGATACTTGTTACCCAGCCGGAGCCGGGCAGTAGTGACATCCAAGAGTCTGCTTATTTTGTTGGATGCACCATAGACATGTGGCTCCTCCTGCATGATAGAATGATGATAGATGGACTCACTGGTGTCAATCTCCCTGAGTCTTAAGTCCATAAAATTCAGTTGAAGTTCTTTTCGTATTATTGTTCTCAAACTACTACCTGACAAGCCAAGATTGTAATCTACTCCCTCTTTGAAAGCATACAGCTTAGCCAATTTATCAGTTCTATCATGCATCTGAAGACCAATGTGAGATGGAATCCACAGCATGTGCACTCTGACTCCACTGTCCACAATCCTACCATACCTGTGTCTGGCTTCTGACACAAGCATGCCACAATTTATGCTTAATGAGTTGAGAGCATTTATGGATGACAGAGAATCAGTTACAATTAAACTGTCAATCTTTGATACATAGATGCATTTCAGTGCAAGGAGTATGGCAAACAGTTCTGTCTGAAGGGTAGAGGCCCAATTATTGATGCGTGCTCCAATTTCTTTAAGAGAGCCATCACTCTGTACGACAACAGCAGCACTACCAGCTGCACCAGTGGATTGGTGAACAGAACCACCAGCGTAAATAATTTGCGAGAGTGTGTGCTGTGTGACTAAGTTATCAATACAGCTTAAGGCCTCATGTTTGGCTTCAAGGCGAAGTTTTGGTTGTGATTTAAGAAGTAGTTTGGGGGGAAATGGAGGAATGATAGTTTGGAATGGGGTAATATTCCATGGAGCGGAGAAGTGCCGCTGTTGCCTTACTTGACATAGATCATGTATCTGATTCATGCGGAGGTCGGTTCCAGTTTTTTCGATTCATCTGGAGGAGTGTTCACCAGTGCTGAGGAAAGTTTGGAGGGCTTCTGTGCAGGGGTTTGAATGAGCTTGCCTGAGCATATTAACCCCAATTAGGATATTTCTTTCAGTAACACGATCTCTGATGCTTGGAATATCAAGTTCTTTTTGCATATTTAAAATTTTGGCAGTACGAGGGCATCCTAAAATGATCCTCATTGCTTCGTTCTGCAGTTTTTCCAGCCCTCCAAGCTTCCAATCAGACACAAGAGCAAGTAGTGGCGCAGCATAATCAACCAATGATCTAATATAAGCAAGATACATCATTTTCACAATTTTAACATTAGCACCATACCTGGGGTGAAACCCAGCCACAACTCTAAGTGCTCTTAGTCTTTCTTTGTATTGGCGACAAAGTCTTGTTACAACAGGTCCAAGTAGTGGAACCTCAAAGCCTCGATACCTGTATCTGCTTACATATTCTAGAAGAGACCCATCATGCAACCGGATCTGACGAACTGTGCCTCTCTGTCGAGGAGGACGCCTATTGAGTATCTTTGTTTTATCAGTAGAGATTATCAACCCCAGGTCCTGACACGAGGCTAATACATGATTAAGAATGTTTTGGGTGTTGGAGAATCCGGTGGTGTGAATCATTATATCATCAGCAAAACTAATCACATAATGATGGGGCTGACTAGGCATAGCATTAAGTAATGCATTAATTAGAATATTGAACAGTGTGGGACTGAGCACACCTCCCTGTGGGGTTCCTAATTCAAAGTCTTTAGTTACACTTCTATGTCCCTGGAACAACACAGACGATTTTCTGTTTGACAGGTAGCCTTTAATCCAGCGGAGAAGCCATCCTCCAACATCCATTCTGGCAAGTTCACTAATGATTACATGTCGGTTGGCTACATCGAAAGCGGATTTAAGGTCAAGGAAGGTAGTGTATGAGCTGTCAGTGTGCAGAGTGAGAAAGGTGGCTATGCAATGATGCACGCTCCTTCCATGCAAGAAACCATGTAACCGGGGAGACAAAAATTGTTTGATTCTGTACATGAGACGAATAAGAATCATTCTCTCAAATGTTTTACACAAGCAGCTAGTAAGAGATATTGGGCGAAATGCATTTTGTTGATTGGGCTTAGGAATTGGAATGATGAGGCTGTTGGTCCAAGATTGAGGGAGCTCCCCAGTTACATAGCTCATGTTATATAATTCAAGTAATGGATTACCTGGTACTCGACACAGCAATCTGAGTATGTTGTAAGTAATACCATCCTCACCAGGCGACGTGGAGTTGCCCTTAGTTAGTGCTGCATCAAGTTCATAATTAGTGAAAGGAATGTTGCAATCATCTGCCTTGCTGAGCATAAAGTAAACAAGTCTCTCCCTTGCATCATATTTGTCATTTAATTTTGCCTGTGTGGTACTGGGAAGATTATCATAGCTAGATGTAGCAGCCCAAGCACTGACTAACTCATTCGCCCTATGTAAGAGATGAGGGTGCGCGATCTGCCCAGTTGGCTTGGCAATAAGTAAAGTCACTCGAAGTTAGCCAACTTTGAGAAATTGTCTCAAGAGCCTTAGAGGACCCCAGGACCCCAGCCTTGTCTCTCCACCGTCCAGAAAGGTAAGACCCCATCTTCTTTCCTCTTGTCATTCCCAGCTTTCTTAAAGTCATTGTGGCTTCGCTCCCAACTCTAGGTAACTAACCAGATAAATCCTGGTTCATAAATCAGAGTTTCAGACCAGTAAGGTTTGCCGTAGGGGCGGAAAACCAAGGTGACTACTTCATAACTTCAAAGAAGATAAAGTCAACACGCCAGTCAACAGTTATCAACAGCTGAGGCAATAAGACAAATAATTTAAAACAGCTGGAGCCTCCCAGGAGCAACACCACATCTCTTCTTCCTTAAAAATATAACTAAGTGGTAGAGAAATCTGAGATTTTCTTAAATTTTTGTTTTATTTTTTATCCCTGACTCTTCACTCTACAGCATGTAATATTTCTTTAACACACACACACACACACACACACACACACGCGCGCGCACACACACACACACACACACACACACACACACACACACACACACACACACACAAATATTTAACAAAACAGTAGAAGTCACGGTACTAAACAGCTGTAAACTGTCAAATTCCCTCCACTCCATTTCCCTGTACACTTTGAAATTTGTGTAAACAATCAGAACCCGATTGTTAGGAGGACGCTCATATATTTTCTGGAAGATAACAACGGAAAATCAAAATGGAATCCTCATGAAAATATCGTGCGTTACCACTTCATTAAAAATACTCCATATGTGTAAAACGTGAGACTAAAAAGTCTCAACAAAGCCATCGATAAGTTGGCACATCAGAGATTGCTGGCCAAAATAAAGTGGTAGAATATAGAAGACAAACTAGAGGCCTGGATCAGCGCCTGCCTCAACAACACTAAGTGGAAGAGAGAGCCAGCTAACGCATGACAGAAAGCTACACAAAAGAGCATAAACCTTCGTTATAACATCGTTTAACTGAAGAGAAGCTGCATTAACCTGATGAAGCTCCTCTTGAGCAAAACTGAACTGAGGAGTGTCAGGGTGGTACTGAACTGAGGAGTGTCAGGGTGATACTGAACTGAGGAGTGTCAGGGTGGTACTGAACTGAGGAGTGTCAGGGTGGTACTGAACTGAGGAGTGTCAGGGTGGTACTGAACTGAGGAGTGTCAGGGTGGTACTGAACTGAGGAGTATCAGGGTGGTACTGAACTGAGGAGTGTCAGGGTGGTACTGAACTGAGGAGTGTCAGGGTGGTACTGAACTGAGGAGTATCAGGGTGGTACTGAACTGAGGAGTGTCAGGGTGGTACTGAACTGAGGAGTATCAGGGTGGTACTGAACTGAGGAGTGTCAGGGTGGTACTGAACTGAGGAGTGTCAGGGTGGTACTGAACTGAGGAGTGTCAGGGTGGTACTGAACTGAGGAGTATCAGGGTGGTACTGAACTGAGGAGTGTCAGGGTGATACTGAACTGAGGAGTGTCAGGGTGGTACTGAACTGAGGAGTGTCAGGGTGGTACTGAACTGAGGAGTATCAGGGTGGTACTGAACTGAGGAGTGTCAGGGTGGTACTGAACTGAGGAGTATCAGGGTGGTACTGAACTGAGGAGTGTCAGGGTGATACTGAACTGAGGAGTGTCAGGGTGGTATTGAACTGAGGAGTGTCAGGGTGGTACTGAACTGAGGAGTGTCAGGGTGGTACTGAACTGAGGAGTGTCAGGGTGGTACTGAACTGAGGAGTATCAGGGTGGTACTGAACTGAGGAGTGTCAGGGTGGTACTGAACTGAGGAGTGTCAGGGTGGTACTGAACTGAGGAGTATCAGGGTGGTACTGAACTGAGGAGTGTCAGGGTGGTACTGAACTGAGGAGTATCAGGGTGGTACTGAACTGAGGAGTATCAGGGTGGTACTGAACTGAGGAGTGTCAGGGTGGTACTGAACTGAGGAGTATCAGGGTGGTACTGAACTGAGGAGTGTCAGGGTGATACTGAACTGAGGAGTGTCAGGGTGGTATTGAACTGAGGAGTGTCAGGGTGGTACTGAACTGAGGAGTGTCAGGGTGGTACTGAACTGAGGAGTGTCAGGGTGGTACTGAACTGAGGAGTATCAGGGTGGTACTGAACTGAGGAGTGTCAGGGTGGTACTGAACTGAGGAGTGTCAGGGTGGTACTGAACTGAGGAGTGTCAGGGTGGTACTGAACTGAGGAGTATCAGGGTGGTACTGAACTGAGGAGTGTCAGGGTGGTACTGAACTGAGGAGTATCAGGGTGGTACTGAACTGAGGAGTGTCAGGGTGGTACTGAACTGAGGAGTGTCAGGGTGGTACTGAACTGAGGAGTATCAGGGTGGTACTGAACTGAGGAGTATCAGGGTGGTACTGAACTGAGGAGTGTCAGGGTGATACTGAACTGAGGAGTGTCAGGGTGGTACTGAACTGAGGAGTGTCAGGGTGGTACTGAACTGAGGAGTATCAGGGTGGTACTGAACTGAGGAGTGTCAGGGTGGTACTGAACTGAGGAGTATCAGGGTGGTACTGAACTGAGGAGTGTCAGGGTGATACTGAACTGAGGAGTGTCAGGGTGGTATTGAACTGAGGAGTGTCAGGGTGATACTGAACTGAGGAGTGTCAGGGTGATACTGAACTGAGGAGTGTCAGGGTGATACTGAACTGAGGAGTGTCAGGGTTCTACTGAACGAAGGTGACTGAAAAGAGAACTAGTATTTGCGTGGCTGAATGTTACTAGCTAATTTCCTCAGAGATTATTCCTCGGCCTAGTCCATTTCCAAAACTGACATTAATAATTTTGTTGAGTAAATAATAAAACAGAAATTTCCGAACGACATGAAATGTGATCGAAAGAGCTCCTCATCAATGGTTGAATGAAGGGGGTATTGGGTAGGGACCTGGGTAGATGGGCACGACGCTCTGAGACTTAGAATATGACGAGTATAAATTAATGTATTTTTAATATATCAATATAAACCATGACTATAACAAAAATTGTGACCCACTAGCTGAGACAAAACCCAAGAACCCTGGAGCATCCATCTCTCATACACAAGGTCACTGGTGATTATCAGTGACCTTATGTATAAGAGACAAAACTAAGAGAGTGAAAGCCTTCATAGTTAAAAATAATGAGAACAAAACACCACTAACAATATTGATATTATAATGTACATGTCGAACCTCACAATGAATATGATGACTAGTTTTGGTCCCCAACTTATGTAAAAGGTATGAATAAGCTAGAGAAGGTGCAGAGGAGGACATCATTGTTCATGCCATCATTAAGTAGCAAACTTTGTTCACTTAATGTATCCCTGATTATGAAACGGGAGATTTCATTTAGACTTTAAATATGCTACAAACATTTAACAAAACTTTGATCAACCACATCAAGATGCAAATGAAATACTGTGTTAGGAGGTGCAACACTAACTTGAGCATTTTTTTTTTATATAGAATTACAGAATACTAAATTATAATGCTCATTGAAGTGCGAGAAAAAGTTCTTTATAAATCGTTTGTAAATGCACTTACCAAATCTCTGTTCCAATTAAACACAATCTGGGCTGCTGAGACCACTGGAACCCTGACTTTGGTTCACAAACTACACAAATACGACCAGGTTACAACAGACCACCCAGAGCACAGTAACAATGGTGGCGTAAGTAGAAATAATGGTGAAAGTAAGACACATGTGCAACATCTGGTTATCTTTATTGTAGACGTTTCGCCATCCAGTGGCTTTATCAATACAGATTCTAGGTCATAATTAGAAGACAGTAGAACTATGTACCAAAGATGAGGTAATCAGTCCCGCAGCCTTGGAGTTAGTGAGGGACTGATTACCTCATCTTTTGTATATAGTTCTACTGTCTTCTAATTATGTCCTAGAATCTGTATTGATAAAGCCACTGGATGGCGAAACGTCTACAATAAAAGGTACCCAGATGTTGCACATGTGTCTTAACTTTCATCTTGTCGGTATTGTATACTTTTCTTGCACAACAGAAATAATGTTGTAACTTGAAAGATACAACGCACCAAATACGATGGACAGCAAGACAGAAAGATAGTATGAGACTTTACAGCAGCCATGAGTCGCTCAAGGAGGAAATTTATCAAGTTAAACTTGATTAGTTCCTGCGTGAGCGAAACGTGGTAATAAAGTGCACTCTATTGTTTTTCAGTCTTAATGTCCATAGTAGTAATGGAGGTGTTGGTGGTGGTGGAAAGAGTAAGAGTTCCAGCAGTTGAGGATCATCTCTATTTAAAAATTCATACAGATTTTTCTTCTTCATCTTCTTCTTCTACTACTTCTTCTAACCCGACTTAGATAATACAAAACAATCTTTCAGTTACAGGAAACTTTAAGAAGTTGACTCTGTGAACCTCATACCAACGATACAAGTTGGTGTTTCCTGCTCAGAATAAGCAGGTGCCAACTTGCCAGTTTTAGTTTTAAAAATGTGTTGTGTTTTTTACCTTTTCTGGAACTTTTAAGAAAACCTCTTCTCAACAGCTTTAACATTTAATTACTGATGTTTGTTGCTTATATGAAGAGTCACTGTAGCTTCAAGTTATGCAAATGTACACATTCTTAGGACTTAAGACTCAGGTGATTCGATGTTGTACTTCTCAGAAATACAATGATAAAGACACATGTCAATATCATGTCTGTCTAGATGTCGTCGTTGTCTACTTCATTTTTATTGCTATATTATTAAATATTCGAAGCTGTCACTTGAGTCAGTTATAGATACAACAGAGATAGTGTAGAATATCCGTTAACAAAGATAAAGCAGAAAGCCTATTCTAGTGAATATTAACGGTTAGTGAAGGTTGAATTATTTTATAGATTTTCCGAGGTGATTACTTTGTTAGCTCTTACCAGTGGATTAACGCAATTAGCTGTTAAGTCAGTTTGATGGTAATCATTTACTGACAATTACAAGGTAAGAATATCGAGATTACTACTCGATGTCAAATCAGGGTGACCATCGACTTGTATTCTTCGTTCCTCTACCTATATATTTTTTTCTAAATCTGTAACAACCTTCCAATCTCTTTCCATTTTGTTCATCATCATCAGAGTTCGTGAAGTTCACCATGAGAGGGATGGGGGTGGGAAATTTTGGCTTCCACAAGAAACTGAAAAACTTTTCCAATTTACCCATTTTATGCATCCAAACACCGCCTCGATTTCCATACGATGACTCGAGATACACAGGTGCGTCCTGTTCGAGATGAGTAGGTGCCAGTTCACTGACATTAGCTTGAAAAATTATGTTTTGGTCTTTCCTTGTTATAACATAAGAAAGATTTTTCTCACCAGCTGCCTTAAGTTATACAACTGCTAAACTTGTGCAGAAAGCCGACAAGTTGATAACTGTGAGACAGTTGGGCAATAATTGGGAATCTTCATTCTGGAAACGTTTCGCCAATCAGCGGCTTCTTCAGTCCAACACAGTGAAGAACGATGGAAGATGAGGAGGAATCTGATCACCTTAAATTCCTCCTCGTCTTCTCTGTATCAGATTGAAGAAGTCACTGGGTAGCCAAGCGTTTCCGGAATAAAGATTCCCAAATGTTGCTTAAGAGTATCAATTGCAAAGTTGCCACTTTCCTAACACTGAAAATATGTGGACTATTGGTTTCCATGCAATAACTTGAGAACGGCTCTTCTGATAGACTTCAAACTTTCCATGCTGGCCTATTTTTCTCAAAGCAAGGTTCACATTGTTATCAAGCTGTGTAAGTCCCAGTTTGTTAATTTTATTAAATCAATTGCAGTGTTTGCTTTTATGTAATAATTAGATAATGGAGCCCCTGTTAGGCTTCATTCAGTCTTCCGCTGCTGTTAAGCTTCAGTCTTCCGCTGCTGTTAAGCTTCAGTCTTCCGCTGCTGTTAAGTTTCAGTCTTCCGCTGCTGTTAAGCTTCAGTCTTACGATGTTGGAATGTCTTGTTTAATAAAAAATTTGGGCTGATGCTAGAATGTGTAGATCTCAATTTTTAGTTTTTATAATAAATTACTATATTAGTATTCGAACTATTTCTTGAGAACGTCTCATTATATCGGCTTCAGACTTTCAAGACTACTGTGTCCTACTCAGTGAAAACTAAAATTTTTACTGCGGTTTATATGTTTCAATTTGATATTTTTTTGAGTGTCATTCTTACTTTTTAAGTAAACTAAGAAACTGGGCTTTGAAAATGAAGAATTAAACTCGCCTTTATAATACTTTTAACTAACAAGACGCACTTCGTTCCAAAATTTTCTTCGGATGCTTAGGAAATGATAGTTTTGATGTAAAATTTGCAAAAAATTTTAGAAATTAAGCTAAATTCAACATTTAGTAATTATTTTTTACAATATTATGATCTAGCATGACCCCTGTCTCAGTAGATTAATTTATGTATATTTCATTCATATCGGTGTATTGGTTTCCGTGATATAACAGAGGCAGAGGACAAGGTTGGTCTTCCTGAACACCAGTACCAGTGGCTTTCGAGTTTCGTCTCGTAAAACTCTATGGGAATCCTCCACAAAGTTTCGGCGAATGACTTCTCTTACATTCTTAGTTTGAATGGGTTAAGCTCCACCTTCTGGAAGTTGTTAAAAAACAGCTTCTGGTTTTTTTTCAGGGTGTTAACCATGCACTAGACTACTGTTAGGACCTTGAGTTAATTTCCTAGCTAAGAAAATGTTGTTACTAAACAGGTTCTCTTCTCGACATTGAGGCTTTGCCAATAAAATTCAGCTACACGATGGATCTCTGTCTAATTATACAGATATTTTCTGAGGAACCACTATTCGAATCTGTCGTAACTTGACTTTATCGCCAATTCGAAGAAGACGCAGACAATATTCTTGGCTCTGCCAGGACTTTCCCCTGAGTATAATACAAATGTCGGAAGTGTTAAGATGAAGTATCTTGAAGAATGTATAATAATATCGTGACTGAAACAGTTTACAATTAGCCCGTCGTAGACCATTATAAAGTTGCAGGTGAGCAAGAAACGCAGAGAAGGCCGCCGAATTTTAGACAATTACAGGAGTGAGTGTGGGTGGGTGTGAGGTAGACCTGCTTAGCTGGGGCCAATAGGCCTGCTGCAGTGCTCCTTCCTCCTTAAGTACGATGTTACTTGGATCTGCTTAGCATGGACCAGTAGGCCTGCTGCAGTGCTCCTTTCTCCTTATGTGTTTATGAATTTCCTCCTTCAATAAATCGGTGAAGCTAGTGCCATCCTAACACAGATTTCTGTCTCCTGTTATGGTAGGGCCGATGGTCATCCCATAATTTGGTTTTCCATAATTATTTATCTATTTTTGAGCTTTCAATGGTTTCTTTTCCTAGACTCGAGCCCAACACGAAACCTCCTGAACATGAATCTTATCCATGGATGCCCGGCAGTCACCACTGTTCTCGTGATATATTTCATTGTATTACTGCTGCGCAAATACATGTTATCCTGTTATCATGATGTTATCCTCATCTTTTCGACTAAATGTATATGTGATGAGTATTTCAGAATGGCAGGTCCCATGCCACTTGACCCCCAGCAAAATATTGATCCCACTGTAGAATGCTGGACGCCATCATTTATGCACTAATTAAATCTCCCAGCTCAAGCTGAGATATTTCATTACCTTCTTACGGAAAAAAAAAGACTCCTGTGTGATGGAGTATAACAAGAAAACCATCCTGTGCAGTGGAGTATGACAAAACTATCGATCCTGAGCGCTAGTGTGACAAGACATCATCCTATGTGACAGAAAAATCAGACAGCAGAGGGTAGCAAGGGACTAGCTCCCTTAAGGTTTACTATACTAATAGCAGGAGTGTAAGAAATAAGATAGATGAGCTAAGATTAATTGTAAGTGCAAGAAGTATGCATAGACATTATTGCTATAACAGAGACCTGGCTCAATCTGAAAGATAGAGAAATGCCTTTTGAATGTCACATACAAGGCTATAAATTATTCCACACTGACAGGGTCAACAGGAAGAGTGGTGGAGTAGCAATGTAAGTCAGAGACAATTTAAATTGTTGTGTTAGACAAGATATACAACTAGAAGCGTTAGCCACTGAATCTGTTTGGTTGCAGCTTCTTGAGGGCCGTGAAAAGCTAATCTTGGGTGTGATTTACAGGCCCCCAAACCTTGATAGGGAGTACAATAAACTTCTATGGGACGAAATTCGTAAGGCATCTGCATATGAAAATGATGTGATAATGGGAGATTTTTAACTTTAGACAAATTGACTGGAGCAATTTGACAGGATATTTAGAGTCAAGTGACTTTCTTGATACGATTCAGGATTGTATTTTAAAACAGTTTGTGACGGAACCAACTAGAGGAAATAACCTACTTGACTTGGTTCTTGCCAGCTGGGAATTGCTAATTAAGTCTTGAGGTTAATTATGAGCTTGGGGAAAGTGATCACAAATCACTCAGTTTTAATATATAGAATTACCATAATACTGGCAATCAAGTCTCTGTCCCTGACTTCTGCTTGGCTTATTTCATAGGACTGAGAAATTACCTGGGTGGGCTGAACTATGGGTCAGGTAGGTGGTGATGGTTGCTGATATGACGTTTTCCACAGCATAGTTCTAGCTGCTCAGACAACTTATGTTCCAAATATGGAAATCAGATCAAACAAAAATGATCCTAAATGGATGAACAATAGATTAAAACATCTCATTGGTCAAAAGAGAGGCATATACAGGCGAATCAAAAGAGGAGAGCGGCAATTAAGAAATCAATATATCCAGTTAAAGAGAGAAATAAAAAAGAGATTATGAGGTTAAAGTTGCAAGAGAATCGAAGACTAGCCCAGAAGGATTCTTTCAGGCGTACAGAAGATTAGGGATAAGATAGGCCCACTCAAAAGTCACTCGGGTCACCTCACAGACAGTGATAAGGAAATGTGTAAAATTTTTAACACTTACTTCCTCTCAGTTTTTACACAGGAAGATACTAGCGATACTCCAGAAATAAATTATGTAGAACAGGACGATAATAAACTATGCACGATTAGGGTCACTAGGGACATGGTCCTTAGACAAATAGATAAATTAAAACCTAACAAATCCCCAGGCCCTGATGAACTGTACACACGGGTTCAAAAGGAATGTACAGAGGAGCTTAGCGAACCTTTGGCTAATCTTTTCAACATATTACTACAAAGTGGCATAGGGCCAGATAAGTGGAAAATGGCAAATGTGATACGTATTTTCGAAGCAGGCCATTAAGCCTAACCTCCATAGTGGTAAAATTTATGGAATCAATAATTACCGAGGCAATTCGTAGCCATCTTGGAAAGCATAAGTTGATCAAGGAATCTCAACACAGTTTTACAAAAGGGCGTTCATGCCTTACGAATTTATTATCTTTTTTCACTAAGGTGTTTGAGGAGGTAGATCATGGTAATGAATATGATATTGTGTATATGGACTTCAATAAGTCTTTTGATAGAGTCCCACATAAGAACATAAGAACATGAAAGTTAAGACACATGTGCAACATCTGGAAATCTTTATTGTAGACGTTTCGCCATCCAGTGGCTTTATCAATACAGATTCTAGGACATAATAAGAAGACAGTAGAACTATATACAAAAGATGAGGTAATCAGTCCCTCAGCCTTGGAGTTAGTGTTCACAGCATCGTGGTGGAGGAGAATCTGGAGCAAAGGCAAGAAGACTGGCGGTTATATAGGCGTCAGTGGATAGGGACGGGCAGCAGACGAGGGCAAAGTCACTGGTAGGCGGGATTCCCCAGTGGAAGTAGGTCAGACTTTGCCCTCGTCTGCTGCCCGTCCCTATCCACTGACGCCTATATAACCGCCAGTCTTCTTGCCTTTGCTCCAGATTCTCCTCCACCACGATGCTGTGAACACTAACTCCAAGGCTGAGGGACTGATTACCTCATCTTTTGTATATAGTTCTACTGTCTTCTTATTATGTCCTAGAATCTGTATTGATAAAGCCACTGGATGGCGAAACGTCTACAATAAAGATTTCCAGATGTTGCACATGTGTCTTAACTTTCATATTGTCGGTATTTTATACCTTTCTTGCACAACATAAGAACATAAGAAAGAAGGAACACTGCAACAGGCCTACTGACCCATGCTGAGCAGGTCCATATCCCCCCCGGATTAGACCAATGACCACCCCCCCGGATTAGCCCAATGACCCACCCAGTCTGGTCATCTCCACTCAAGGATGGAGCACTGCACCAGACCCAGCAGCTCAAGCTGGTCAGGTCCAACTCACACCCACCCACACCCACTCATGTATTTATCTAACCTATTTTTAAAACTACACAACGTTTTAGCCTCAATATCTGTATTCGGGAGTTTGTTCCACTCATCCACAACTCTATTACCAAACCAGTGCTTTCCTATATCCTTCCTGAATCTTAATTTTTCCAACTTGAAACCATTGCTGCGAGTCCTGTCTTGGCTGGAAATTTTCAGCACGTTATTTACATCCCCTTTATTTATTCCTGTTTTCAATTTATACACCCCGATCATATCCCCCCTAATTCTACGCCTTTCGAGAACGTGCAGATTAAGGGCGCTCAGTCTATCCTCATTGGGAAGATTTCTGATACATGGGATCATCTTTGTCATCCTCCTCTGTACGTTTTCCAGAGCATTTATATCCATTCTGTAATATGGTGACCAGAACTGAGCAGCATAGTCTAAATGAGGCCTAACCAAGGATATATAGAGTTGAAGAACAACCTGAGGACTCCTATTATTTATGCTTCATGATATGAAGCCAAGGATTCTGTTAGCTTTATTGCGAACACTTATGCACTGTTGTCTTGGTTTCAGATTACTGCTAACCAGAACTCCTAAATCTTTTTCGCAATCCATAATATTAAGATCTTCATTATTTAGTTTATATGTGGCATGGTATTTTCCTTTCCAACATTTAGAACTTTGCATTTGTCTATATTAAACTGCGTCTGCCACTTCTCCGACCACTGCATCAGTCTATTCAAATCTTCCTGGAGTGCTCTAATGTCCTCGTCAGAATGAATTTGACGGCCTATTTTGGTGTCATCGGCAAACTTGCTTATGTCGCTCTTTATGCCCTCATCAATGTCGTTTATGCAGATTGTGAACAACAGGGGGCCCAACACTAACCCCTGTGGAGCATCACTCGTGACGCTTCCCCACTCTGATTTCTCCCCATTTATGCAAACTCTGCTGCCTATTTGTCAACCAAGCCTTTATGCAGGAAAAAAAAACTCTCCTCTTATTCATGGAATAAGATGTCTCTGATGTGGGACCCTGTCATAAGTCTTACTGAACATGCTTCCTTTCCTGTGCTGTCACCGTTCACCTAGCAGCAAGCAGGTACATGGGTGTTATTTGACTGTTGCAGGTCGCATCCTGGGGACAAGATTAAAGGACCCCAGTGTAAATAAAACAGACAGTATCCTGGGTGGATAACTTTCCCTCGGGTTAAAAATCCCAACAAAATTTTATCTTAAGCAATGTTCTTGATAAATGGAACTTGATTTTATTTTTTAAAACACTTATATATTTTAAAATGTAACACGACATTTTAACCTGTTATCATCACATATCTCCATAATTTCTTAGAATTAAAGAGCATATCTTATCGTGGAGAGGTATAACGAATATATTTTGTTATATAATATCTGGTTTATCAGACCCAAATTAGACGATGTCTTCATCCTGGTATACAGACAAGTAATCTTTGTACTTCATGAATGTAAACATGTAATCTTTGATTACTAAGCGTCAATCATTCAGTTCAATCGGGCGTTCATTCATTTGCTGGTGCGGTCGTTCATTTGCTGGTGCGGTCGTTCATTGGTGAAGTGGTGTGTTCTTGGCTTGATTTGTTAAAAGAATAAAAACACCCCACTACCACTGTTGCGCTACTTTTTCTGTTACTTATGTTACTACTACTTCCACCACTACTACTACTACTACTACTACTACCGCTACTACTACTACCACCACTACCATTACCACCACTACTACTGCTACCATCACTACTACTACTACTACTACTACCACCACTTTAATACTTGTTCCTTCTCTCTTTGCACTACTTCCAGCCCCGACTTTCTCGTATATAATTCTGGCTCCCTTCCCTTAGCGCTTCTTCGTGGCTAGTTAATGGTCCCTGTCGGACCGAAACGTCGTCAGAAGCTTCAGTCTATGTGCGGGTTATTTGCTTGTTGATTTGTTGATTGCTTCCTTGCTTGACGTTAGTTTCTTTGTTGGGTGACTGGTTGGTTAGTTCGTTGTTTCGTTCGTTAATGTTTTGGCTGGTTGGTTACTTTGTTAGTTGGTTAATCAGATTTAAAGCCGATGATCAGCAGCACATATGTTGTAAAGGTTAAAAATTATATTGAAAAGTAGCGTCAAGGAAACTTTGTCTAGTAAAATGTGGCTTTAAATTAAACTCACTGTGTATTTTTACACACACTAGAGACTTGCAAATTTCTCAGAGTATATCTTAAGAGTTAATAATACACGCTGAATGATTTGTAGCTAGTACACAAACTGAGATATATACTCATGTCGATGTGTATAAATTGAGAGATGCACACTTCTTGGTGTATACATGATGTAAGACAGTGGCGTCACTAGGGTTGTGCCACCAGGGGCGGCATCTTGGTGTCACCCCCATGAAATCCAAGTGTGAGGGATGGGGGGATGGGGAGTAAAGTCCAGTTACGTCACTGCTGCATGCCCAGTGACTAATGTTTAACAATGAGAACGTTTAAGGGCCATAAACCGAACAGGAGAATACTTCTCAACTTTATTAATGATAAAATAAATGATGGTAGTATATTGAGGAAACATGAACTCAAATACCACTTTGAGTACAGACAACAGATCCTACGTTTATTCATCTTCAACAATGCAAAAACAAAAACAAACCAAAAAAAACTTGAAAAATAAAGAAAAACATTGCAATATCAGAGAAGCACTAGTTCCGATTCGACCTTGAGTACAAGAAACATCTCAGGGAATCTGATCTTACATTTCCTTGCCTTCAATCCTGCAAAATCATCTATCACATCATCAAAATCCACTATTTTCCCTATATAGGCCTATTTGTACTCTGTAATCATATAATAAGCTATATAGAAACGAAGGATTCTTGTCTTATGTTGGTGCATGTGCATGTATAATGTTCGCCAAGACCGTAGTCCTGGCACGGGTCTCAATCTTACGATGACCCGTCTCTGGCTCCCGAGGGAGAAAGGTTTCTACAGTGACGCGACGTATGCTGCTCAAGCACTCTTCTGGTCAGTTCAACTGGTGCATCTCATAAGCGTAAAGTAAAAGGACACAAGTGCAACTAATGTGACATTTATTGTGGCAACGTTTCGCTCTCCAGGAGCTTTATCAAGCCATTACAAACAATACATGGACACAGAGGGTATATAAAGGCTCAGAGTGAGGTGTTATACTAGTGAGGTACCATTTCGATGTTCACTAGTGGTAGTAGTAGTAGTAGTGGTAGTGACAAAAGTAATACAATATGGTAGAGCAATTAATTCGTACATGAGTAAAAGGATATAAAAGCTATTACTTGGGTAACATAAAAATAGGTTGGACAAATATAGACTGGAATGAGGCAGCTTGTTTCAGTGTTCACTCTCTGTGCTGTGTGTAGTATAACAGGAGAGACTATGTGATGGCAGGGTTTACTGTTTTCAGGAGGATTCTTGCTAAGACTTCGGAGATGGTGAAGCTGCCGTTGTTTTGTTTAATTGTATTCGGAACAGCGATCAGTGCTGATTCGAGGCACTTGCGTCTGCGGAAATTAGTTTCTTTGATCACTAATTGGGCGTCTCTGAATTTCATGAGATGATTGGTGGAATTTCGGTGTTGTACACAGGCGTTGTTCAAGTTATCGTTCCTACATGCGTAAATGTGTTCATTGAGGCGGGTGTCGAGGTTTCTGGCTGTTTCACCTACGTAAATCTTGTCACAGCCTCCACAGGGTATAGTGTAAACTCCTGCATTGACTGGTACGTGGTGTTAGGTAAGACATATGCAACAGTTAGGTATCTTTATTTTGAAACGTTTCGCCTACACAGTAGGCTTCTTCATTCGAGTACAGAAAAGTTGATAGAAGCAGAAGATACTTGAAGACGATGTAAAGACGATGTAATCAGTCGGAACAATCCCCTGACCACCTCAAAAAAGTTTTGAGGTGGTCAGTCCCTCAGTCTGGAGAAGAGCATTATTCCGTTGTCTGAAACATATTGTTTCAGACAACGGAACAATGCTCTTCTCCAGACTGAGGGACTGACCACCTCAAAACTTTAAGGGTGATGGACTGATTACATCGTCTTCAAGTATCTTCTGCTTCTATCAACTTTTCTGTACTCGAATGAAGAAGCCTACTGTGTAGGCGAAACGTTTCAAAATAAAGATACCTAACTGTTGCATATGTCTTACCTAACAATCTGTCGGTATTTTATACCATTTTAATGTTCACACTGGTACGTGGTGCTTGGAACATCGAAATGGTACCTCACTAGTATAACACCTCACTCTGAGCCTTTATATACCCTCTGTGTCCATGTATTGTTTGTAATGGCTTGATAAAGCTCCTGGAGAGCGAAACGTTGCCACAATAAATGTCACATTAGTTGCACTTGTGTCCTTTTACTTTACATATTGTCGGTAATTCTACCAACTTTATTACAATCTCATAAGCGACAACACCAGATGTACTCCTAACTGTAGACACTAGCGAGGAGGAGGATATGTCGTTATCACAGGTAACAGCTTGTCTGGATCGTTGACTCCATGGTACATTAGTGTGGCCGCAGTCATCTCTGGGTCCTCTTCGGGAGGGAATATCACTCCTAGTTGCCTGCGGAGTGTCTCAGTAACTTCGCACTCCAGAAGATAGTGTGTTAGGGGCCGCTGGACAACGTGCTGACAGTACTGGCACATCTCCTCCTCATCCTTGTCTACCATCATCTTGGCTGTGGGAAAGCCCAAACGAAGCCGATGGATGGCGGTACACTGCGCTCTGGACCAGCTTCTATCATATGGAGGTGGTTCTCCCTGAGTCGCTGCTCGGTACCACTGTTGAGATGGGGTATCACCTAAGACCTCCCCCATAAGTTTCATGGCTCTGGCAGCCACCAGTTTGGTCTGTCGTAGGCTGATTGGGACAGTAATCCCAACATGTGGATAGTCTGTTGCTGCCTTGGCTGCATCATCTGCCGCCTCATTTCCCCGAATGCCAGCATGGCTGGGGATCCAGTTCAATGTCGATCTGTTACCCTGAACTTCTAAGGCTGTCATTATGCTCAGGATCGATGTGATGAGGTGAACATTGTCATGTGGTTGAGGATGGGAGAGGGCATTGATTGCAGAGGTGGAATCAACATGTATGACAGGTCGGATTCGATGTCATAGGGCATGTGACAATGCCTGCTGAATCGCCACCAGCTCAGCTTGAAGGATCGTGAAGTGGTCAGGGAATCGCCAGCCTTGTGTGTGACCATTGTGGTACAGTCCAGCTGCTGCTCTCTTCCTGTCAGGGTCGACAGAACCATCTGTGAAATACACTGCACATGTGCCTCCCTCTGCCAGTGCCATGCTTGTCTCAGCATGATTGCTGAGGGTGTCTTGACTGCAGAGACGCTTAGAGATGGGTAACTGCATGATGCAAACATCGGTTGGATCTGGGCGCCAGGGAGGTGGTGGATGGTACCCAGCAACAGGAAGGTCACAACTCTTCTCAAGGAGTAGTTGTATAGGCAGCAGCTTCCGCCCAGCAGCACAAAAAGAACGAATCCAGGAGTAGTCCGTGAAGAGTGTGGGATCTTGTGCCATGGTTGTCAGTATCCGTCTACTTAGTGGGGTACCTTGCTGCCGGTGCAGAATCGTGGCCACTTTGCAGGCGTTTATGTATCTTACTCTGTCAGCCAAGGAAGGAAGCCGGGCCTCAGATCTGAGACATACTGTGTTGGTCCAGATGGGGGCCCCAAGCATAGTTCTTATCGCCTGGTTTTGTACGACGTCCACCCTTTGCCTGCTCTGCGGGAAGAGATGAGCTAACGCCGGTACACCGTAGTCAATGAGCGAGCATATAGCTTGTATATAGTACAAGCGAAGTACATCTTTGCTTGCCCCTGCACGGTGCCTCGTCATGGCTCTCATGGCGTTGAGTCTGAGTAGAGCTCGTGACCTGACATACTTGGCCTGTTTCTGAAATGTCAGCTTTTTATCAATGTAGATTCCCAGGTACAGGTAGGAGCCTGTCCACTCATGTTCTATATCCTGAATACGTAATCTATTCACAGGATCTGGTCCCTTGAACATCATTGCAAGAGATTTCTCGGCCGAGATATTGAGGCCTAGTTCATTTCAAGACTGCGTAATTAGGTCCAAAGCTCTCTGAGCCTGTCGTTCTAAATTGCCTTTCCCATTCACTACGAGTGCAAGATCATCAGCATAGCTGAGGAGCTGTGTACCACTATGAAAGGGAAGGCTCACAAGTTCCTGCATAAGGATGTTAAACAGGGTAGGACTGAAAGCTGACACAGGCCTGCCTGCCCCTAAGGTAGGACTCTATCCAGGCCAGGAGGCGTCCTTTGATTCCCTTCCGAGCTGGTATTGCCAGAATTGCTGTGGGGCTGGCTAGCTCAAATGCCTTGTCAAGGTCGAGGTAGACGACGATACTAGGTTTTTTGTTACTATCAGCAATCTGGCTTAGTAGAGTGGTTATGCACTCTGCTGTTCCCACTCCTTTGGTGAAGCCAAATATGTGATGATGAGAGGGTCCAAGTTTACATAGGAGGCGGTTTAACACCATCCTCTCAGCAGTCTTGGCTAAGCAGCTGGTCAGCGATATGGGTCTCATACTGCCTGGGTCCTTGGGCTTTGGAATTGGTACGATGGTAGCTTTCTTCCAAGCTGCTGGGAGTGTCCTGGCCCTCCACGACTTGTTAATGACGTCTAGTATGGCCTCCCATCCACTCTGCCCAGCCCGTGCAATCATGGAGTATGTAACACCATCGATGCCCGGGGCAGTGTCACCTGTGTTCTTAATGGCACGTTGGAGTTCCAAGTCCGTGAGGTCTTCATCAGTCACATCTTCCGACTCACATGCAGCTTGTATCGTTAGCTGGTGCTGTGGCAGAAGATCCGTCTGTACATTCCGGATGTCCTGTGGGAGCTGAGTGAGGCTCCCCTGGAAGTGAAAAGCTCCACTAGTTTCTCAGCTTCCTGGGATGGGTTCGGGTGTGCTGGTGGCCTCGGCTTGCTCTTGCCAGTTGCTATGTTGAGCTTGCCCCATATCTCAGATAAAGTGGTGTGATGCCCGAATGTTGAGCACCACTCCAGCCATTTCTCAGTTTTTACTCTGAGAGAGACTCTGTGGGCATGCTGCACAATGGCTCTCAGAGTATTCCTGTTCTCTGCCGTAGGGTTACGCCTGTATAGCTTCCTAAAAGAGTTGATGCGGTGGTTCTGCTCCCGCACCTCGTCGTTGTAGAACCACCAGTCTCTTTTGTGAGTGCGTCCTGCGTACTTCTTCGGAATTGCGCACTCTGCTGCCTGGGTGAGAACAGTGGTTAGCTCCTGTTCAGCCGTATCACAGTCTTCAGATAGAGTATGTGGACCACCAGTCATGAAGATAATCCTGGAACACCTTCCAGTTGGCCCTCTTTACGTCCCATCGAGGAGGCAGCACAACTGTGGGAGGCCTGTTGATGTTGAAGGTGGTGATCACTGCAAAGTGGTCACTGACAAGGTGAGGATGAGTTTCCCATGTGGCTCCTGCTGCGAGTTGTCTTGATCCGAAGGTAAGGTCAAGGCAGCCACCCAACAGGTGTGTGGGGTCTCCATTATTTAGCAACTTTACCTCTGGAATATCGTGTAGGAGCATTGCTATCTGTCTGCCAGCAGCATTGGTTGCTGAGTGAGAGTGCAGCATTGGGTGATGTGCGTTGAAATCTCCACCCACAATAATACACTCAGTGCGTGCTAGTGCGAGGAGCTCTGCAATGTTGAGGGTGTGTCTTGGGTTCTTGTAGATGTTATAGATGGTAATGGGCGCCCCAGGTATGTGCACAAGGATGGCCTGTACCTCGACATCCTCCCCACAGTCCACAGGGTTGGCTATAACCTCGTGAGGTATTGTATTGGATACAAATACAGCTGTGCCTCTGCAGTGAACGCCCGGGTCCACGTGCCGAAAATACCCAGCAAAACCGGGTAGTCTTGGGCACATAGTCGGGACAGTCAGAGTTTCTTGTAGCAAGACGATGTCAACCCGATCCCGAATTAATGCTTCCAGCAAGAGGTGCTGTTTGCCCCTCAGGCCCTGAATGTTCCATTGTAGGACCTTGAGGGTGTGATTTGGTACCGAGGTTATTCCATCGCTGTTGTTTCCTGAGCTGGAGACTGAGTCCTGCCCGCTCTGAGAACCTGCAAATTCATGGCATCCACTGTCTCCTCTTCGGTCAGAAAGCACACTCTCAGGAGCGTACTGACCATCTGCCGGAATGCGCTCTGTTGTTCCGTGGAGTTGATTATGTTGCAAATAAGATCCGTGAACACCTTGATGAGTGCTACGAGATCCTCCCTGGTGAGGGCCTGCTTTGGGTTTGAGTTCGAAACAGTGGATATTATCTGGGCTGTTGTGGTCTGTAGGGACTGCTGAGGGTTGGATTTCTTTATTGTATGCACCGTGG
This sequence comes from Cherax quadricarinatus, assembly GCF_038502225.1. NCBI lineage: Eukaryota > Metazoa > Arthropoda > Malacostraca > Decapoda > Parastacidae > Cherax > Cherax quadricarinatus. The sequence continues at coordinate 4,023,130 of NC_091313.1, read as the reverse complement.
TCTGTTGCTGTATACCAGGTTGGGTAGCCGGGATCTGCTGGTGAGGTGCCAGTTGAGTTTGCAAAGCGCCTGTGCCGGGTAAGGAGTGCCTGCGTTGTCGTTCTATGGCCGGTGGGGGCTCGTTTAGTGCCGCCTGCTGATCGCATTGACCAGATGCACCCTGTTGACGCCTCCTGTTCCTCTTGTTTCTGTTTCTTCGTTGAGGTAGGGGTGCAGGAGGTTCTTGACCTTGACGCTTGGTTGAGGCTTCGAGGGTTGGGAATTCCTGGGCATTGACTTGGGTTAGCTGCTGAGAGATCTGCGGTATGGCAGCGTTCTCTGCACCCATCATTTGCTGAGAATGATGATCCGTCGTAGCCTGTTGCCGAGTTTTTGGCGTCTTCCAGACTTCTTGAATTCTGGCGAGCCTCTCGGGGCATCGAGGATTCCAGGCATGGTGTTTCTGCCTGCAGTTCGGGCATTGTGGAGTGGGTGGCGATGCATTTTTCAGCTTGGTGATGCATTCCTCGGTAGGGTGGTGCTGGCTGCAGACACCGCAGATTACTCTGTTCGGACAAAGTGCACCCAGGTGTCCATAGCGCTGACACTTGAAACAGCGAACTGGTTCTGCTGTGAAGGTCCTGACATCGTACCTGCCCCAAGAACCGAGGTCCAGCTGGGATGGCAGTGGTCCTACATGCTGAATGAGGACCTGTCGGGTTGATGCGTTGCCTGCCGTCTTTGCCTTGAGAAGTTGAGCTGACACCACACTGGGGTGAGCTGCTACTGCCTCGATGGGCATCATCAGCGGGTATCGCATCACTACACCCTTGGTGATTTTCTGCCGAGAGTCCAGTTCCTCCAGGGTGAATGAGCGATCTGTCTTCATGACTCTCTTCAAGGTGGTATACATTTCCTTGTTGAGAGGAGTCAATATTGGTTCTCCCCTCAAGTTGAACCATATCTTGAACTTCAGGTTGTGTCGTGATTCCAGGTATGAAACAACGCCATAGAGGGTTCCGTGGTCCCCGTAAGACTTCACCTTGAATTTGCCAGGTCGGTTGAGCTGGTTTGCCTGCTCCTTGGACGGACGGCGCTTCTTGTTGTCCACAGTGTTCCATCCCTCTTGGTTTTCGGGGGATGGGGTGTTTATTTCCTCCCCTGTTTCTATTGTCGCTGGCTCCATGGTTGGGACTGTCAGATCTGCTACAATGTGAGCAGGATTTTCCTCTTCCTCTCGCAACTTCTTCGCTAGAATTTCGCCCCACATTTCCAAATCTGAGTCCTCCGTCGTGTTGGTGCAGCAATGTTTTAGGCATTAGTGTCACCTTCTTAAGAGGCTCTATGGTGTCACCCCCTAAATGGTGTCACCCAGGGCGGACCGCCACCACCCCCCGCCCCCCCTTACGACGCCACTGTAAGACAGGCACCATTCGGTGTATATACATCGAAAGATATATATACATACACCGAGAAGTACACATTTTTCGGAATCTATACTGAGAGATACAAACTTTGGAAGGCACAACTCAGGATATTCCTGGCAATTTCACCGAGATTACCTTTAAGAAAGGTTCCTCGTAACGCAATACCTTAAATAAAAATTTCTTCCATTCAGATTATATAGTTCCTAATTTCCCTAAAACAGGAGCCAATAATAACACCTTCTTCAGTATATGTGCAGCTGACTTAAGACGTACTCTCTCCAACTGATAAATGTATAACACTTGCAAATAAGTAAATAAGTAGGTAAGTAAGTTAGTAAATAAGTCAGTAGATCAGAAGATCAAAACGAATTTTTTATGAGAGAGCCACAAAATTTGGTTAACACAAGCCTATCCGATGTTATCCTGACGCCAAATGACTTCGAACAGGCGATAAATGACATGCCCATGCACTCTGCCCCAGGGCCAGACTCATGGAACTCCGTGTTCATCAAGAACTGCAAGAAGCACCTATCACGAGCCTTTTCCATCCTATGGAGAGGGAGCATGGACACGGGGGTCGTCCCACAGTTACTAAAAACAACAGACATAGCCCCACTCCACAAAGGGGGCAGTAAAGCAACAGCAAAGAACTACAGACCGATAGCACTAACATCCCATATCATAAAAATCTTTGAAAGGGTCCTAAGAAGCAAGATCACCACCCATCTAGAAACCCATCAGTTACACAACCCAGGGCAACATGGGTTTAGAACAGGTCGCTCCAGTCTGTCTCAACTATTGGATCACTACGACAAGGTCCTAAATGCACTAGAAGATAAAAAGAATGCAGATGTAATATATACAGACTTTGCAAAAGCCTTCGACAAGTGTGACCATGGCGTAATAGCGCACAAAATGCGTGCTAAAGGAATAACAGGAAAAGTCGGTCGATGGATCTATAATTTCCTCACTAACAGAACACAGAGTAGTCGTCAACAGAGTAAAGTCCGAGGCAGCTACGGTGAAAAGCTCTGTTCCACAAGGCACAGTACTCGCTCCCATCTTGTTCCTCATCCTCATATCCGACATAGACAAGGATGTCAGCCACAGCACCGTGTCTTCCTTTGCAGATGACACCCGAATCTGCATGACAGTGTCTTCCATTGCAGACACTGCAAGGCTCCAGGCGGACATCAACCGAATCTTTCAGTGGGCTGCAGAAAACAATATGAAGTTCAACGATGAGAAATTTCAATTACTCAGATATGGTAAACATGAGGAAATTAAATCTTCATCAGAGTACAAAACAAATTCTGGCCACAAAATAGAGCGAAACACCAACGTCAAAGACCTGGGAGTGATCATGTCGGAGGATCTCACCTTCAAGGACCATAACATTGTATCAATCGCATCTGCTAGAAAAATGACAGGATGGATAATGAGAACCTTCAAAACTAGGGAGGCCAAGCCCATGATGACACTCTTCAGGTCACTTGTTCTATCTAGGCTGGAATATTGCTGCACACTAACAGCACCTTTCAAGGCAGGTGAAATTGCTGACCTAGAAAATGTACAGAGAACCTTCACGGCGTGCATAACGGAGATAAAACACCTCAATTACTGGGAGCGCTTGAGGTTCCTGAACCTGTATTCCCTGGAACGCAGGCAGGAGAGATACATGATTATATACACCTGGAAAATCCTAGAGGGACTAGTACCGAACTTGCACACGAAAATCACTCACTACGAAAGCAAAAGACTTGGCAGACAATGCAACATCCCCCAAATGAAAAGCAGGGGTATCACTAGCACGTTAAGAGACCATACAATAAGTGTCAGGAGCCCGAGACTGTTCAACTGCCTCCCAGCATACATAAGGGGGATTACCAACAGACCCCTGGCAGTCTTCAAGCTGGCACTGGACTAGTAAGTAAGTAAGTAAGTAAGTAAGTTTATTCAGGTATACACAAATACAGTTACATAGAATTATCATACATAGCAGCATGTGTGTAGAGAACCTAGGATAACCCAAAAAAGTCAGACAGAGTGACTTATTTCCATTGGGGTCCTTTTACCTTATTATTATAATATAAAGGTTATAATATTTTCTTATTCTACAATGAAGATAACATCTTATTATCATACTAAAAAGACTATCTACTACACCAAGGTCATTAAGACTATCTACAATACGAGGGTCATTACTAGGAATAAGGTAAAATTTACACGTATGTTAGCTAAAAAATAGAAAATCATTCCCCTCCCTTTCTGTAGCTACATTCATCAGACACCTTTTGGCACTCTTCTTGAACTGGTTCATGCTATGACTGGCTTTGACATGTGCAGGCAGTCTGTTCCATTCCTTTATTGCTGTACAATAAAAGGTGTTTGAAGCCTGGCCACTGACTGTGGGTACTACAAAGTTGTGCTCTCTCCCCCTAGTACTATGATTGCTTTGGTTCCCAACCTTGACAAAATTTACAGCAAGATATTCTGGACATTGTTTGTGAGCAATTTTATAAACATGATTTAGCTTCAGTTGTTTTACTCTGTCTTCAACATTCAGCATATCCAACTGCTGTAATTCATCCTGGCCTACATGTTCTCTTGGTCCCAGCCCCAGGATGAATCTTACGATTTTGTTCTGGGTGATTTGCACTCTATCTTTCAGTTTTTTTGTCAAGGCAGAGTACCAAGAAGAGCAAGCGTAATCCATATGGCATTGTATAAGGGCTAGACATAGGGTCCTGCGAGCCTCAGTAGGTAGACTCTGTGCTTGTCTATACAGGAACTTCAGTCTGGCATTCGCTTTCTTTACTACACTGTTCCCTATCAATTCTCCTGACATGCATGGGTCAAAGGGGATTCCCAAATATTTTACTGATGAAACCAAAGTGATGGGCTCCCCATTACATTGAACATTAAAATTATTTACATTTCTCAGTTTATGTTTCGTGCCAAAGAGAATGGCTTCAGTTTTCCCTAGGTGTAATGATAGTTTGTTGTCTACTAACCATTTGCTGCAGGACTCCAGTTCCAGTGTTAAAACATTAGCAATATCTTGTGGGTCTTTACCTGACACTAACAGAGCACTGTCATCTGCATACAGTAGGAGTTTGCACTTGACACTGATAGGCATATCATTGACATAACATAAGAATAATAAGGGACCCAGAATACTACCTTGGGGAACTCCACATGTTATCGGCAGGGGTTCTGATTCTGTTTTGTTGATTTTGACTATTTGTCTCCTGTTGCTAAGGTAGGACTTAAACCAGTCTACAGAACCTATACCGATAGCTTGAAGTTTATTACATAATATATTGTGGTTGACAGTATCGAAGGCTTTTTCAGGTCTAAGGTTACCATACCTATGAGGTTCCCCTTTGACATTTCAGTTCTCAGGTAATCCATCAGATTAATAAGGGAGGTGTCGGTTGAGTAGGATCTTCTAAAGCCCGATTGATAGCTATGGAGAATGTTGTTGTCATTAAGGTACTTAACTACTTGAGAATACACCGCCCTCTCTAGAATTTTAGATATTATACTGAGTATACTAACCGGCCTATAGTTGCTTACATCAGACCTACTATTTTTCTTGAAGATAGGAGTAACTCTGGCCTCCTTGACCCCCTCCGGTACGGTATTAGTGGTGATTGATAGATTTATTATGTGAGCAATAGGGATTGACAGTTCAGAAGCACCATCTTTTAGGAACTTAGACGGGATGTTATCATGGCCTGTGCTCTTAGTTGGGTTTAACCTGCTTAGTTCTTTTTGAATAAAGTCATGAGATACACTTACTAGTTGACAACTGTTTGGGGTTACCCCTTTATTGGTATAGTATGTTTGAAACTTATCAGAGTCTGTGTTAAAGGTATTTGATGCAGCTGGTAGTTTACTTACTAGTGTTGATGCAACAGATGTGTAGTATGAATTAAAGCAATTTGCCACCTTAGATGTTTCGTGGCATACCTCATTATCGATAGTGAGTACTATGTTAGACCTATCTACTGGCTTATGGCTATACCCCAACTGTTTTAGTTGTTGCCAGAGCTTTCTGGGGTTATGCTTATACTCTTCAATTTTTGAGCAGTAGTGCTTTGCCTTTGCTCCTTTTACAAGTCTCTGTACTCTGTTCCTCACCCTTTGGAATTCATTTAGTGCTGCAATATCCTGTCTGTTTGCTTTAAATCTTTTTAGCAGCTGGTCTCTGAATTTCATATTATCTAATATCTCAGTATTCATCCAGGGTTCAGTTCTTCGTTTAATCCTAACCTCTTTAACTGGTGCAATATTATCAAGGATGGTAGTGAACATTGTGTTGAATTTTTCCCAGGCATCGTTTACGTCCGTGCAACTTGTTATCTCTGACCAGTCACAATTGTGTAGCCTATTTACCAGTGTTTCTTTACTGTAGTTTCTAGTTGACCTCATTTTTATTGTCCTGTGTAGGCCTATCCTTCCTGACAAGCCGGGCTGTGGCTCGTACGTTGGTTTGCGTGCAGCCAGCAGCAACAGCCTGGTTGATCAGGCTCTGATCCACCAGGAGGCCTGGTCACAGACCGGGCCGCGGGGGCGTTGACCCCCGGAACTCTCTCCAGGTAAACTCCAGTAATTACACTAACTGAACCGTAAACAATGAGGGTTTACACTGAACATTAGCGAACATGTCACTTCCATAGCACAAAACTGGGTAGGGCCCAAGATACATATACAAGGGATGCAAATCTCAATATGCATAAAGAGTTTTCTTTAATCAATACATGGACCCCCAATGGAATCGAGTCATTTTGTCTGACTTTTTTTAGGTTATCCTGGGTAATTTACACATATTTAGCAATACATGCAGAACAACCACTGTGGAAAAATAGTGAAACTCCAAGGGTTTCCTTGATAGTTCCTTGATGATGTGAGAAATAACGAAAACGCTTGAAATTTCACTGTTTATTCACAGTAGTTGTTCTGCATATTGTGATATCACCTGTTTACTGTGATCTTACTACATATGTAGCTGTGTATGATAATTGTACTAGTGTGTACCTGTACCTAAATTAACTTAATTCAATTCAATTCAATTCAATTCAAAGTTTATTCTCTATAAGGATTACAATGCTTACGTTAAGAATTAATTATGATTTGAATAAGGGTATACAGGTGACATGCAGTCTTTATGTACCTCACGTCAACGATTTTCTTTGAACCTAAATATCTACACTGTTAGGGATAGGGAGAATTACTTCTGGAGTCCAGTGAGGAATTATGTACCTAAAAATTTATAGTCTCACCTAAAGAAGTTAAAAATTACAAGTTTTCTTTAATTATTCTATAAAGAAAACGATAAATGTATATGGTAAACCTAAGTAAATATAGTAAGTACGTAAAAGTAACAAGAAAGTAAGTAAAAGTAAGCAAGAAACTAAATAAAAGTAATCAAACTGGTAAGCAAGCAAGTAAAAGCTGATGAGTAAAATTAAGTCAGTAAAAATTAGCAAGTTAAATATGTAAATAAAAAGTAAGCAAACAAGTAACTGAAGTAAGTAAGTAGGTAAATAAAAGTATGCAAATAAGAGTATAAAAAAGAGTGAGAAAGAAAGTAAAAAAATAAGTAAGCAAAAGTGTAAGTAAAAGTAAGTGAGAGTGAGAACGTAAGTTTTAGTTTAAGTTTTGCGCACAAATCCTACTGTTGTAATTCTAGTTCTGAGTGCACACACATGTTGTTACTCTAGTTCTGAGTGCACACACATGTTGTTACTCTAGTTCTGAGTGCACACACATGTTGTTACTCTAGTTCTGAGTGCACACACATGTTGTTACTCTAGTTCTGAGTGCACACACATGTTGTTACTCTAGTTCTGAGTGCACACACATGTTGTTACTCTAGTTCTGAGTGCACACACATGTTGTTACTCTAGTTCTGAGTGCACACACATGTTGTCACTCTAATTCTGAGTGCACACACATGTTGTTACTCTAGTTCTGAGTGCACACACATGTTGTTACTCCAGTTCTGAGTGCACACACATGTTGTTACTCTAGTTCTGAGTGCACACACATGTTATGGAGACAAAAATGTACATTATATCAACTCAACATAGAATAACTCAATAAAGTCAGGTTACTATCAGACTTTCCGTTTTATTTTCACTATAGTTCTTTAATACTCTTTCTTGGAATGTGATCCATACCGGTCACCTAACACCCAAGTACCTATTTACTGCTAGGTAAACAGGGGCAAGTAAGTAAGTTTATTTAGGTACTGGTGCACATAAACACACTTACATAAATTTTTATACATAGCAGCATATGTGTAGATTACCTAGGATAACTCAAAGAAGTCAGACAATATGAAGTATTTCCACTGGGGTCCTGGAGTTTACCTGGAGTTTACCTGGAGAGAGTTCCTGGGGTCAACGCCCCCGCGGCCCGGTCTGTGACCAGGCCTCCTGGTGGATCAGAGCCTGATCAACCAGGCTGTTGCTGCTGGCTACACGCAAACCAACGTACGAGCCACAGCCCGGCTGGTCAGGAACCGACTTTAGGTGCTTGTCCAGTGCCAGCTTGAAGACTGCCAGGGGTCTGTTGGTAATCCCCCTTATGTATGCTGGGAGGCAGTTGAACAGTCTCGGGCCCCTGACACTTATTGTATGGTCTCTTAACGTGCTAGTGACACCCCTGCTTTTCATTGGGGGGATGGTGCATCGTCTGCCAAGTCTTTTGCTTTCGTAGTGAGTGATTTTCGTGTGCAAGTTCGGTACTAGTCCCTCTAGGATTTTCCAGGTGTATATAATCATGTATCTCTCCCGCCTGCGTTCCAGGGAATACAGGTTTAGGAACCTCAAGCGCTCCCAGCAATTGAGGTGTTTTGTCTCCGTTATGCGCGCCGTGAAGGTTCTCTGTACATTTTCTAGGTCAGCAATTTCACCTGCCTTGAAAGGTGCTGTTAGTGTACAGCAATATTCCAGCCTAGATAGAACAAGTGACCTGAAGAGTGTCATCATGGGCTTGGCCTCCCTAGTTTTGAAGGTTCTCATTATCCATCCTGTCATTTTTCTAGCAGATGCGATTGATACAATGTTATGGTCCTTGAAGGTAAGATCCTCCGACATGATCACTCCTAGGTCTTTGACGTTGGTGTTTCGCTCTATTTTGTGGCCAGAATTTGTTTTGTACTCTGATGACGATTTAATTTCCTCGTGTTTACCATATCTGAGTAATTGAAATTTCTCATCGTTGAACTTCATATTGTTTTCTGCAGCCCACTGAAAGATTTGGTTGATGTCCGCCTGGAGCCTTGCAGTGTCTGCAATGGAAGACACTGTCATGCAGATTCGGGTTTCATCTGCAAAGGAAGACACGGTGCTGTGGCTGACATCCTTGTCTATGTCGGATATGAGGATGAGGAACAAGATGGGAGCGAGTACTGTGCCTTGTGGAACAGAGCTTTTCACCGTAGCTGCCTCGGACTTTACTCTGTTGACGACTACTCTCTGTGTTCTGTTAGTGAGGAAATTATAGATCCATCGACCGACTTTTTCCTGTTATTCCTTTAGCACGCATTTTGTGCGCTATTACGCCATGGTCACACTTGTCGAAGGCTTTTGCAAAGTCTGTATATATTACATCTGCATTCTTTTTATCTTCTAGTGCATTTAGGACCTTGTCGTAGTGATCCAATATTTGAGACAGACAGGAGCGACCTGTTCTAAACCCATGTTGCCCTGGGTTGTGTAACTGATGGGTTTCTAGATGGGTGGTGATCTTGCTTCTTAGGACCCTTTCAAAGATTTTTATGATATGGGATGTTAGTGCTATTGGTCTGTAGTTCTTTGCTGTTGCTTTACTGCCCCCTTTGTGGAGTGGGGCTATGTCTGTTGTTTTGAGTAACTGTGGGACGACCCCCGTGTCCATGCTCCCTCTCCATAGGATGGAAAAGGCTCGTGATAGGGGCTTCTTGCAGTTCTTGATGAACACAGAGTTCCATGAGTCTGGCCCTGGGGCAGAGTGCATGGACATGTCATTTATCGCCTGTTCGAAGTCATTTGGCGTCAGGATAACATCGGATAGGCTTGTGTTAATCAAATTTTGTGGCTCTCTCATAAAAAATTCATTTTGATCTTCGACTCTCAGTCTGGTTAGCGGCTTGCTAAAAACTGAGTCATATTGGGACTTGAGTAGCTCACTCATTTCCTTGCTGTCATCTGTGTAGGACCCATCTTGTTTAAGTAGGGGCCCAATACTGGACGTTGTTCTCGATTTTGATTTGGCATAGGAGAAGAAATACTTTGGGTTTCTTTCTATTTCATTTATGGCTTTTAGTTCTTCCCGCGATTCCTGACTCCTAAAGGATTCTTTTAGCTTAAGTTCGATGCTTGCTATTTCTCTGACCAGTGTCTCCCTACGCATTTCAGATATATTGACCTCTTTTAGCCGCTCTGTTATTCTTTTCCGTCGCCTGTAAAGGGAGCGCCTGTCTCTTTCCATTTTACATCTACTCCTCCTTTTTCTTAGAGGAATAAGCCTTGTGCATACATCGAGTGCCACCCAGTTAATCTGTTCTAGGCATAAGTTGGGGTCTGTGTTGCTTAGTATATCTTCCCAGCTTATATCGGTTAGGACTTGGTTTACTTGGTCCCACTTTATGTTTTTGTTATTGAAGTTGAATTTGGTGAATGCTCCCTCGTGACTAGTCTCATTATGTCGGTCTGGGGCTCCACGCATACATGTCTGAACCTCAACTATGTTGTGATCTGAGTATATTGTTTTTGATATGGTGACATTTCTTATCAGATCATCATTGTTAGTGAAGATGAGGTCTAGTGTATTCTCCAGTCTAGTAGGCTCTATTATTTGCTGGTTTAAATTGAATTTTGTGCAGAGATTTAAAAGCTCGTGTGAGTGTGAGTTTTTATCAGAGCTGCCTCCTGGTGTTATTACTGCAACAATATTATTTGCTATATTCCTCCATTTTAGGTGCCTTAAGTTGAAATCCCCCAGGAGCAAGATGTTGGGTGCAGGAGCTGGAAGATTTTCCAGACAGTGGTCAATTTTTAACAGCTGTTCCTGGAATTGCTGGGATGTTGCACCCGGAGGCTTGTAGACTACCACAATGACTAGGTTTTGGTTCTCGACCTTTACTGTTAAAACTTCCACTACATCATTTGAGGCACTTAAGCAGTTCTGTGCAAACAAGTGACTCTGCAATGTACAGGCCAACCCCCCCCCCTTTTTTTGCCTGTTCACTCTGTCACATCTGTATAGGTTGTAACCTGGGATCCATATTTCGTTGTCCAAGTGATCCCTTATGTGGGTCTCAGTGAAAGCCGCGAACATTGCCTTTGCCTCTGCAAGCAGTCCACGGATGAAAGGTATTTTGTTGTTTGTTGCTGGCTTTAGACCCTGTATATTTGCAAAGAAGAATGTTATCGGACTGGTGGTATTGTTGGTACTGGGGGGGGATTTTTTTCCGGCATTAGTATCTGTATCTTGTAATACCTTATTATTTAAACAGTAAAGGGAGATATACTAGGAATAAGGTAAACTGAGTTATTTACATTTACATCAAAGAGAGGATAAATTACAGTAACAGATACATGTATGCTGTTTATACCGCAAATTACTCCTCCCTTTCTGTTGCTACATTCATTAGATACCTTTTGGCTCTCTTCTTGAACTGGCTGATGCTAAGACAGGCTTTGAAATGTGAAAGCTGTCTGTTCCACTCCCTTATTGCTGTGCAAATAAATGTGGGTACTATAAAGTTGTCCT
>NC_091313.1:3924981-4011856 GCF_038502225.1 Cherax quadricarinatus | reverse complement strand
TTTTGAAGGTGCTCAAAGGTGTTTGAAGGTGTTGAAGGGTGTTTTGATTGAATTCAGCGGTGTTTTAGTAGTATTCAGTGGTGTAATTGGGAGTACTCAAATTGTGTTTTTTGGAAGTGTTTCAGTGTTGATTGGAAATGTTCAAAGGTGTTTTTGAAGGTGTTCAAGAGTGTTTTGAAGGTGTTCAAGGGTGTTTGAAGGTGTTGAAGGGTGTTTTGATTGAATTCAGCGGTGTTTTAGTAGTAATCAGTGGTGTAATTGGGAGTACTCAAATAGTGTTTTGGAAATGTTCAAAGGTGTTCAAAGGTGTTTTGAGTGTTCAAATGTTGTTTTTTTTGAAGGTGATCAAGGGTGTTTTGAAGGTGTTCAAGAGTGTTTTGAAGATGTTCAAAGTAAAAGTGCGTATTAACTTCGTAATATGTAAAATTGTGAGTAGTGAATTTAACGAAAGTGGATGTAAGCGATGTGGTGACTTTCTGATGTACTGTGTCCCCTTATTAACTTTAATGAACTAAAAGGGTCGACAAGATTCAGCCTGTGTGCGCGGTCATCACGTGACGTCACTGTCAGAAGGTGAGTGTCCCCTTATTAACTTTAATGAACTAAGAGGGTCGACAAGATTCAGCTTGTATGTGTGGTCCTTTTTAGTTCATTTAACTTAATGAGAGGAATACTGACCACCGAGTAAACACCCTTCTTAGGTCATTTGACTTGTTTAGACCTGCAGTAAGCATGCTTACCCCCAGAGGGGGGAATCCAAAAACTTGATTCGAGGAATTGGAGAATTTCGAAAACCCCATAGGGGGAATCCAAAAAACTTGATCCGAGGAGATGGAGTCATGGTATTGTCGAGAAAATTTGGGGTGAAAGGAGGGGTACCCAAAAATTTGATCCAAGGAGATGGAGAATTTCGAAAACCCCATAGAGGGGAATCCAAAAACTTGATCCGAGGAATTGGAGAATTTCGAAACCCCCATAGGGGGGGAATCCAAAAAACTTGTATTATCGAGAAAAATTTGAGGTGGGGGTTGGGTGTGGAAGGAGGGACAATCCAAAAATTTGATCCGAGGAGATGGAGAATTTCGAAACCCCCATAGGGGGGAATCCCAAAAATTTGATCCGAGGAGATCGAGTCTTGGTAATATTGAGAAATTTTGGGATTGGGGGTGGGGGGGGGGTGAAAGTGGGGGGAGGGTGAACCTCAAAAATCTTGATCCGAGGAAATTGGAGTCTTGGTATTATCGAGAAATTTTTGGGGTTGGGGGGTGAAAGTGGGAGGGGGATCCGAGGAAGTGGAGACTTTGATTTCGAGAAAAATTTGATCCGAGGAGATCATAAGAATTTCGAAACCCCCATAGGGGGGGAATCCAAAAAATTTGATCCGAGGAGATGGAGTCTTGGTATTATCGAGAAATTTTGGGATGGGGGTGAAAGTGAGAGGGGTAATCCAAAAATTTGATCCAAGGTGATGGAGACTTTGATTTCGAAAAAATTTTGGGGTGCAAGTGGGAGTCCATTTTGAATGTTTATACCCAGAGGGGGGAATCCAAAAAACCTTGATCCAAGGAGATCATAAGAATTTCGAAAAACCCCATAGGGGGGAATCCAAAAAATTTGATTCGAGGAAGTGGAGACTTTGATATCGAGAAATTTTTGGGGTTGGGGGGTGAAAGTGGGAGGGGGATCCGAGGAGATCATAAGAATTTCGAAACCCCCATAGGGGAGAATCCAAAAACCTTGATCCAAGGAGATGGAGACTTTGATTTCGAGAAATTTTGGGATGGGGGTGAAAGTGAGAGGGGGAACCTCAAAAATTTGATCCGAGGAGATGGAGAGCACAAGAAAATGAAATTCAAAAAAAAAAATCGAAACCCCATAGGGGGGAATCCAAAAAACTTGATCCAAGGAGATCATAAGAAAAAAAATTCGAGGCGCGGGGGCGATCCGGACGACGCTGCAGAAGGCGCAGCAGAAGGCGCGGGCGGGGGTCGCGAAGGGCGCGGGCGGGCGCGCGGGCGGGCGCGGGCGGGGGTCGCGAAGGGGGGGGGTCGTGGGCGGGGGGTATTGGTTGGGGGGGTCAAGGGTGAGGTAGTCTCGAGGGCGAGGTCATGGTCAAAACCGGAAGTAACACCTAGGTGTGAAAAGGTGACCCTCCAGCCGCTGGTCCTAGACCGGAAGGGTCATTATCATAGGGTCAAGGTCATTAGCACATAGGTGTGAAAAGGCGGCATCCTTTGAAGGGGCCCCCAGAAGAAAAGTTGACTACTTATATATATATATATATATATATATATATATATATATATATATATATATATATATATATATATATATATATATCTGTGTGTGTGTATATGCATATATATGTCGTGCCGAATAGGCAGAACTTGCGATCTTGGCTTAAATAGCAACGCTCATCTTGCCATATAGGACAAGCGAAAATTTGTGTATGTAATAATTTCGCCAAAATCATTCTGAACCTAACGAAAAAAATATATTTCACTGTGTTTATTTAGTATTAAATTACTGTAAACAAATCTAAAATATATTTAGTTGGGTTAGGTTAAAATAAATTGTTCTTGTTATAATAAGGTTAGGTAAGTTTTCTTAGATTCTTTTGTAGCAAAATTAAAAAAATTTACGTTAATGTAACATTAATGAAAAAAATATATCTTTAAAAGTATAAGAGAAAATTTTAGAAGGGACTTAATTTTAAATGAGTTTGCTGCAGCAATTGACCAGTTTTACATATTCGGCACGACATTATATATATATATATATATATATATATATATATATATATATATATATATATATATATATATATATATATATATATATATATATATATATATATATATATATGTCGTGCCGAATATGTAAAACTGGTCATTTAGCAAGAACTCATTTAAAATTAAGTCCTTTCTAAAATTTTCTCTTATACGTTTAAAGATATATTTTTTTCATTAATGTTATTGTAAAAAATTTTAGTTTTGCACCAGAAGAATATTAGAAAACTTACCTAACCTTATTATAACAAGAACAATTTATTTTAGCCTAACCCAACTAAATATATTTTAGATTTGTTTACGGTAATTTAATACTAAATAAACACAGTGAAATATATTTTTTTCGTTATGTTAAGAATGATTTTAGCGAAATTATTGCACACACAAATTTTCGCTTGTCCTATATGGCAAGATGAGCGTTTCTATTTAAGCCAAGATAGCAAGTTCTGCCTATTCGGCACGACATATAATGCACACACACTGCTAATGAGTCGAACTTGTCGAATTGGCCGAGTTCCCTTAAAAATAGACTTTTATAAAAAAAAATTAGATTGATGGACATTTTTTCATTGACTGTGATATATTTTTAGTATGACCAATCTAACTTAGAAATCTCACCTACCTAACCTAAATTAATGTTTTTTTTTTTAGCCAAATTCTAATAAATATATGGTAGATAGACCAATCTGCCATATATCATTCATTTTATGTTCCGATTGATTCTCGCAGATTTATGGCATTAACATCTTTTAACTCTGCTTATTCGGCAGAAAAGTCACTTGCTTTTTAGGCCTAACTTGCCGGTTTGGCTTATTCGGTACAACATGATATATTTACTTATTTATTTAATTGTTTGCTTCTGATGAAATCTAGATACAGTTGGAGAGCAGATGTGTAATTCTGACGGACGCTGGGTGTTTCAAAGCTGAAGTGTGCTCCTGCTGACGAGCGTTGAGAATAAACGAAGACTATATACACATTTCTCACTCCAGAGAATATTTAAGAGATAGTTGACGTGGACTGGGGGCCAGAAACACAAATGCTGATTGAGGAACAACTTGTACACAAATTAGTATAAGTAATGAGTCTCGGCGAACGTGTGTAGGCTCACAAGAGAGCTGGAAACAAAAGGTAGTCTACAGGTGGGTTTGGATACCATCTTTATGGATATGAAACACTCCAGAAATCGAATTATGAGCGAACATTTGGAATCCGACGTGTTTCTCCAGTTGGAATGCCTGCGAATGATTGCTAACACCTCCATTCCAGCTAGACTATAGTGATAATTTTATTGTTGCGATTAATTGGACGATATCTCGGAAAGATCGCTTCAGTCATTGAGCATGTAATTTCCATTATCATAATATTAGCGCCTTCCCGTAGAGCTGCGAGTAACCCATCACACAGCCTGGCTATAAATGCCACAACACAATACTTCACACAATCAGCAGATGTTTATCCATGCATGCAATTTAAATATTTACTCAGAGGCGGAGCTGTGGCCTCTACAGCACGGAGACAACACTGCCTCTCACCTTTATGATAGCCAGCACCACCCGGCCTGTCTCCCGTACAGCACGGAGACAACACTGCCTCTCACTTTCATGATAGCCAGCACCACCCGGCCAATCTCCCGTACAGCACTGAGACAACACTGCCTCTAACCTTCATGATAGCCAGCACCACCCGGCCAGTCTCCCGTACAGCACGGAGACAACACTGCCTCTCACCTTCATGATAGCCAGCACCACCCGGCCAATCTCCCGTACAGCACTGAGACAACACTGCCTCTAACCTTCATGATAGCCAGCACCACCCGGCCAGTCTCCCGTACAGCACGGAGACAACACTGCCTCTCACCTTCATGATAGCCAGCACCACCCGGCCAATCTCCCGTACAGCACGGAAACAATACTGCCTCCCTCCTTCATGATAGCCAGCACCACCCGGCCAATCTCCTGTACAGCACCTTGACAATACTGCCTCCCACCTTCATGATAGGCGGAGCTGTTGCCTGTACAGCACGGAGATACTGCCTCCTACCTTTATGATAGCCAGCACCACCCGGCCAATCTGATATCACGAGCCGGATCCCAGAGATAACCAGATAATGGTGCGCGCCGTAATTAAATATCCTGGGAAGATGAGCGTGTTGAACAAATTGCGCAGGAAAGTTCGATGTTCGCGGGGTTACCTCGTCTAAGCTTGGATTCTTTCCATTTATATGAGAAAAAAGAAGGGTCAAGTGGTCAAGTGGAGCTGGGATTTCTAAATTAGCTTTTCATTCTGCACCATTTTATGAAGCTGGGAATCTTGGTTCCATCTTTTATGACCGCAGACGACCAGTTAACTGAACATGGGCCCTTAAATGAGCTTTGTTATACCATGCGCCCTTAACCGAGCATTTTCCTCTTAAATGAGCATTATGCTGCCATGTGTCCTTAAATGATCATTATGCTAACATGCCCCCTTCAGATTAACAGTGTTTTCTCTGGCCTTAAATAAGCAATGTTATACCACTGGCCATTAATGAGCATTGTTATGCTACGGGCCCCTAACTCAGCATTGTACTTACACTGAACCTTAACTGAACACTAATTTACGAGCTGTTGACTGATTCTTGTAGTGCCACTAGCCCTTAACTGAGCATTATTCCCTAAAAATAGGTGCTTAACTGAGCATTGTGTAACCACGCAACCTTAACTGAGCATAATGTAACCATGTGCCCAGAACTGAGCATTGTAACCATGTGCCCTTAACTAAGCATTATGTAACACAAAAACGTTACATAAGTAATGAAACCCTCTGTGAACTTGACCATTAACTGTAATACCGTGTGACCTTAACCACATATTATAACTATGTGGCCTTAATCAAGTGTAAAAATAAAGTAAAAAACAGAACAGTAAAAATGGCACAGTAAAAATAGCACGGGTAAATGGCACACCTAAAAGTATGAAAAAATGGCACACCAAATCTAACCAGCATACATACCTAACCTAATGTAACTTAACAAGTTTTAACTTAGTCTAATGTAAGTAACATCCAAACCTGACATAAACAGATTAAATCTAACGTAAACTAGGACAACCTGACCAAAGGTTAGGCTAGGTATTAATGTTTTTAAAGATTCCCTTAAACATTATGCGTTTTCTAAGTATTAATTCTGCCTTAAATAATTCTGAAGAAGATCTCACCGAGGAGGAATTCATGACCTTAAAGAGTTTAAAGAGTTTAGACTTGGATAAAATATTACTGTTTTCCTACAGTATCTTGGTAATTCTTGCTTGTTTCATCCATTTCACCCATTTGTTACGCACGCACGCACACACACACACACACACACACACACACACACACACACACACACACACACACACCCCACATTCGTACCTCCATCTACTCTCAGTTTAGTGTCCTGCACAATTCAGAAACATTTTTCAACTGAACTGGCTAATACTGTCTCCCAAGTCTCCGAAAAATGCATCTCATACCTTGCATACATATTTGCTACAGATACTATTCCTAGGCTGAGGGAGTAATTACCTCGCCTTCTTCTGTATATGTTTCTACAGTCTTTGGATTATGTCCATGTATTGATAAAGCCACTGGATGGCGAAACGTCTACTGTAAAGATACGCGGATGTTGCACATGTGTGTAATTCTTCTTTTATCTCCTACATTCGAGAGGACCTGGGCGTTCATCCCAAGAGCGAGGCCTCTGGAATGTGCAACCAGGTACAGGTAAGGATAAATTATTGGTACAATATTATAAAATGGAAGTAACATCAGTACGGTGGACCATTTATTTAAAATAAGACAGACGTCGACAGATCAAAATATGGCTATGCTTTTACATCAACAGAAATATCACGTGGATTGATGGACAAAATGACTAACTGGAATAATATCAGGTAAGGCAAGAAGATTGATAAATAAGGAAAATATGACTTGAAAATTGCCATAAAAGTACTGAAGGATTCAATACAACACATGCAGAAATTACTTAAAGACAAAGCTGTTATAATAAAGAAATAAGAGGAGATAGATAAGAAATTTGCTAGAAATAGTACTGATATAGAAAAGATTAAAGATTTAGAAGAGTACAAAATCACAAGAATGTTATGCAGGAATAACTAAGTAGAAGACAGAGGGAGATTACCAAGTGCAGCTTGCTCGGGATGTCCATGAAACTGTTAAAACTTTAGAGGACAGAAAAGGGCTGGAAAAGTACAAAGGTAAAATTAAAGATATTCAAGCCAAAGCCAATTAAGGAAAGACGGATGTAGAACAACAGGTGTTACTGGCAAAGGAATTTACTACCAGAGTTAATATTAGTCTAGAAATTATGTGACTGCCAGTAAGTCGAGGATATTGAAGCAAAACTGTAGACAGCTAAAAACCCATTAGTGGTTTCTTTTGCGGTCCTGAAAAAGAAATTAAATAAAAAAGAGAAAAATATCCAACAAGGAGAGAAGTAATAAGAAAGTGAGATGACTCACTACTTCGTAGATTTCAGCATTCAAGATCCTCCTGTGGAATTTAGGCGAGTTGAAAGATAGAAGAAGGATAACTCGACTCACGAAATCGTAATAACATAATTACAAACAAACGGGGGAATAGGTTGGGTTTGAACCCGTAGTGTGTTAACCACTGTACCAGTTGGCTCTAATGAGATTCATCCAACTAGGTATTACGAACACAGGTGTATTATGGCCTCCACATCTTGTCGTAATGCGATAACCAGTGGTGAAGCAAGCAAAATACAGCAGAGGTTATATGACTTGTATTTCCTTCAAAGAAGCAAACTGGTATGTACAATATGTACGCTGTGTACAATAATGTAAGCGCAAGTATGCAAAAGAGGCTAATTGCCAGCACCAGACACAGAGCACCGTGAGTGACCAGCAGCCCAGACAAGTTTGCCTCATGTCACAAGCGAGCCACATTGCTTCACAGCTCGGGTGGGCATGTCTGTGTCTGGCCAATGAACAAAGGCATTGATATAACGACGGGACCTCTATTAGATCGTTAAATCCTTAGTACCCAGTTCGCTGGTCGGGATAAAATGTATAAAATGTAACATACTCATAGCATGTCACACTAGGTATATTTCCATATATTTCCAATTAAGCCATTGGTAGGATCCAGTCAAACCTGCCTCCCCATTTCTAGATAACTGAATCTTGCCTCTGATTCGACAAAAGAGCAGTGTAAGCTGAGTGTCGATCTCTGATGAAATGGAGGCTGATGAAAGACCCTTCACAATGGCCAGCGCCAAATAACGTACATAATTGCGCATTCAGGTTTTGTCTTTAGGCACTTGTCGCAAAGTGTGCCGGTCTATGATGCTTTAGTTGATACCTGAGATACTTGTATGAGACACCGGTTCTACCCGGCTTTATCGGAAAGAATGTGCTGCGTATGATTGTAAAGCATGATCTAATTAACGTTGTAATGTGAAGTACTCTAACGAATGTTAGAAATATTGCAACAGCTCATGTTGACACACCATAGGCCGTTACTCAAACTATCCTACAAGAAGACGTGTCATGTAAATGGCTTACATTCTGTAAGTTCAAATATTCTTGCATGTTGTTCTAGTCACTAGCAGTGTCAACGTTAGTGCCAACAGGAATAGAAACACTGATGAATTAGGCAGTGAACTACAAGGGCATAATGTGAAGACTGTAGAAGTGTATAATTATATTATTGATTAGTTATTTGCATACACATGGTCTGTGTAGATTGTTGGTAGTTTGCCATTACGTCACGTATGTTCTACGTCATTATGTAATGATTATTTTTCATGCAGACTGTCAACATTGTGCTAAATATCTCTGTTTTGGTCAATATTGCACTTCATGTTTTGCCAGATCTCTAAACTAATGAACAGAAGTGAGATTTTCTGGTGATAACTCTCGGGTGTCTACAGCAGCGCTGCTGTGATAGAGGCAAGCAGGTCACAGCAGGTGCTGCTGTTATAGCAGAGACAAGCAGGTCTACAACAGGCGCTGCCGTGATAGGGGCAAGCAGGTCACAGCAGGTGCTGCTGTTATAACAGAGGCAAGCAGGTCACCAACAGCCGCTGCTGTGATAGGGGCAAGCAGGTCACAGCAGGCGCTGCTGTGATAGCAGGGGCAAGCAGGTCACAGCAGGCGCTGCTGTGATAGCAGGGGCAAGCAGGTCACAGCAGGCGCTGCTGTGATTGGGGCAAGCAGGTCACAGCAAGCTCTGCTGTGATAGCAGGGGCAAGCAGGTCACAGCAGGCACCGCTGTGATAGGGGCAAGCAGGTCACAGCAGGCTCTGCTGTGATAGCAGGGGCAAGCAGGTCACAGCAGGCTCTGCTGTGATAGGGGCAAGCAGGTCACAGCAGGCTCTGCTGTGATAGGGGCAAGAAGGTCGCAGCAGGCTCTGCTGTGATAGCAGGGGCAAGCAGGTCACAGCAGGCTCTACTGTGATAGCAGGGGCAATCAGGTCACAGCAGGCTCTGCTGTGATAGCAGGGACAAGCAGGTCACAGCAGGCTTTGCTGTGATAGCAGGGACAAGCAAGTCACGGCAGGCTCTGCTGTGACAGCAGGGGCAAGCAGGTCACAGCAGACGCTGCTGTAATAGGAGCAAGCAGGTCACAGCAGGTTCTGCTGTGATAGGGGCAAGCAGGTCACAGCAGGCTCTGCTGTGATAGCAGGGGCAAGCAGGTCACAGCAGGCTCTGCTGTGATAGGGGCAATCAGGTCACAGCAGGGTCTGCTGTGATAGGGGCAAGCAGGTCACAGCAGGCTCTGCTGTGATAGGGGCAAGCAGGCCACAGCAGGTTCTGCTGTGATAACAGGGGCAAGCAGGCCACAGCAGGCTCTGCTGGGATAGCAGGGGCAAGCAGGTCACAGCAGGCGCTGCTGTGATAGCAGGGGCAAGCAGGTCACAGCAGGCTCTGCTGTGATAGCAGGGGCAAACAGGTCACAGCAGGCTCTACTATGATAGCAGGGGCAAGCAAGTCACAGCAGGCTCTGCTGTGATAGCAGGGGCAAGCAGGTCACAGCAGGCTCTGCTGTGATAGCAGGGGAAAGCAGGTCACAGCAGGCTCGATTGTGATAGCAGGGGCAAGCAGGTCACAGCAGGCTCGGCTGTGATAGCAGGGGCAAGCAGGTCACAGCAGGCTCGTCTGTGATAGCAGGGGCAAGCAGGCCACAGCAGGCTCGGCTGTGATAGCAGGGGCAAGCAGGTCACAGCAGGCTCTGCTGTGATAGGGGCAAGCAAGTCACAGCAGGCTCTGCTGTGATAGGGGCAAGCAGGTCACAGCAGGCTCTGCTGTGATAGGGGCAAGCAGGTCACAGCAGGCTCTGCTGTGATAGCAGGGACAAGCAGGTCACAGCAGGCGCTGCTGTGATAGCTGGGGCAAGCAGGTCACAGCAGGCGCTGCTGTGATAGCAGGGGCAAGCAGGTCACAGCAGGCGCTGCTGTGATAGCAGGGGCAAGCAGGTCACAGCAGGCGCTGCTGTGATAGCAGGGGCAAGCAGGTCACAGCAGGCTCTGCTGTGATAGCATGGGCAAGCAGGTCACAGCAGACGCTGCTGTGATAGGGGCAAGCAGGTCACAGCAGGCGCTGCTGTGATAGCAGGGGCAAGCAGGTCACAGCAGGCGCTGCTCTGATAGCAGGGGCAAGCAGGTCACCTATATAACGTCTTAAGTTTAGAATTTCTTTTCTTTTTTTGTAATTAACTTACGTTGTAAGCTGAAGTTGAGTAATTAAACAGATGATATTAGTACATTCATGTAGCTACGGATAATAATCTGAAGATACGAATATAATTCATAATATATTTAATGCAAAATACATTGTGATTATTATACTTGATATTTTTTATTAATTTGTTAATTATTATTAATAATAATTTTATAATTGCTTTGTTATCTATTTTATGAAAGGGGTAAACCAAATTTTCTTTGCAAATTATAATGCTTTTAATTCTCAAGTTTTACAAATATTAAATTATCATTTCGTAATTATATATAGTCTGCAGGTAGTAGGTTGGTAGACAGTAACCACCCAGGGAAGTACTACCGTCCTGCCAGATGACTGTGAAACAGAAACCTGTAACTGTTTTGCATGATGGTAGGATTGCTGGTTTCTTTTTCTGTTTCATAAACACGCTAGATAACAGGGATATCTTGCTACTCCTACTAACACTTTGGTCACACTTCACAGACACGCACATGCATATATATATACATACATCTAGGTTTTTCTCCTTTTTCTAAATAGTTCTTGTTCTTCTTTATTTCTTCTATTGTCCATGGGGAAGTGGAAAAGAATCTTTCCTCCGTAAGCCATGCGTGTCGTATGAGGCGACTAAAATGCCGGGAGCAATGGGCTAGTAACCCCTTCTCCTGTAGACACTTACTAAAAAAGAGAAGAAGAAAAACTTTATAAAACTGGGATGCTTAAATGTGCGTGGATGTAGTGCGGATGACAAGAAACAGATGATTGCTGATGTTATGAATGAAAAGAAGTTGGATGTCCTGGCCCTAAGCGAAACAAAGCTGAAGGGGGTAGGAGAGTTTCAGTGGGGGGAAATAAATGGGATTAAATCTGGAGTATCTGAGAGAGTTAGAGCAAAGGAAGGGGTAGCAGTAATGTTAAATGATCAGTTATGGAAGGAGAAAAGAGAATATGAATGTGTAAATTCAAGAATTATGTGGATTAAAGTAAAGGATGGATGCGAGAAGTGGGTCATAATAAGCGTGTATGCACCTGGAGAAGAGAGGAATGCAGAGGAGAGAGAGAGATTTTGGGAGATGTTAAGTGAATGTATAGGAGCCTTTGAACCAAGTGAGAGAGTAATTGTGGTAGGGGACCTGAATGCTAAAGTAGGAGAAACTTTTAGAGAGGGTGTGGTAGGTAAGTTTGGGGTGCCAGGTGTAAATGATAATGGGAGCCCTTTGATTGAACTTTGTATAGAAAGGGGTTTAGTTATAGGTAATACATATTTTAAGAAAAAGAGGATAAATAAGTATACAAGATATGATGTAGGGCGAAATGACAGTAGTTTGTTGGATTATGTATTGGTAGATAAAAGACTGTTGAGTAGACTTCAGGATGTACATGTTTATAGAGGGGCCACAGATATATCAGACCACTTTCTAGTAGTAGCTACACTGAGAGTAAAAGGTAGATGGGATACAAGGAGAATAGAAGCATCAGGGAAGAGAGAGGTGAAGGTTTATAAACTAAAAGAGGAGGCAGTTAGGGAAAGATATAAACAGCTATTGGAGGATAGATGGGCTAATGAGAGCATAGGCAATGGGGTCGAAGAGGTATGGGGTAGGTTTAAAAATGTAGTGTTAGAGTGTTCAGCAGAAGTTTGTGGTTACAGGAAAGTGGGTGCGGGAGGGAAGAGGAGCGATTGGTGGAATGATGATGTAAAGAGAGTAGTAAGGGAGAAAAAGTTAGCATATGAGAAGTTTTTACAAAGTAGAAGTGATGCAAGGAGGGAAGAGTATATGGAGAAAAAGAGAGAGGTTAAGAGAGTGGTGAAGCAATGTAAAAAGAGAGCAAATGAGAGAGTGGGTGAGATGTTATCAACAAATTTTGTTGAAAATAAGAAAAAGTTTTGGAGTGAGATTAACAAGTTAAGAAAGCCTAGAGAACAAATGGATTTGTCAGTTAAAAGTAGGAGAGGAGAGTTATTAAATGGAGAGTTAGAGGTATTGGGAAGATGGAGGGAATATTTTGAGGAATTGTTAAATGTTGATGAAGATAGGGAAGCTGTGATTTCCTGTATTGGGCAAGGAGGAATAACATCTTGTAGGAGTGAAGAAGAGCCAGTTGTGAGTGTGGAGGAAGTTCGTGAGGCAGTAGGTAAAATGAAAGGGGGTAAGACAGCCGGGATTGATGGGATAAAGATAGAAATGTTAAAAGCAGGTGGGGATATAGTTTTGGAGTTGTTGGTGCAATTATTTAATAAATGTATGGAAGAGGGTAAGGTACCTAGGGATTGGCAGAGAGCATGCATAGTTCCTTTGTATAAAGGCAAAGGGGATAAAAGAGAGTGCAAAAATTATAGGGGGATAAGTCTGCTGAGTATACCTGGTAAAGTGTATGGTAGAGTTATTATTGAAAGAATTAAGAGTAAGACGGAGAATAGGATAGCAGATGAACAAGGAGGCTTTAGGAAAGGTAGGGGGTGTGTGGACCAGGTGTTTACAGTGAAACATATAAGTGAACAGTATTTAGATAAGGCTAAAGAGGTCTTTGTGGCATTTATGGATTTGGAAAAGGCGTATGACAGGGTGGATAGGGGGGCAATGTGGCAGATGTTGCAAGTGTATGGTGTAGGAGGTAGGTTACTGAAAGCAGTGAAGAGTTTTTACGAGGATAGTGAGGCTCAAGTTAGAGTATGTAGGAAAGAGGGAAATTATTTCCCAGTAAAAGTAGGCCTTAGACAAGGATGTGTGATGTCACCGTGGTTGTTTAATATATTTATAGATGGGGTTGTAAGAGAAGTAAATGCGAGGGTCTTGACAAGAGGCGTGGAGTTAAAAGATAAAGAATCACACACAAAGTGGGAGTTGTCACAGCTGCTCTTTGCTGATGACACTGTGCTCTTGGGAGATTCTGAAGAGAAGTTGCAGAGATTGGTGGATGAATTTGGTAGGGTGTGCAAAAGAAGAAAATTAAAGGTGAATACAGGAAAGAGTAAGGTTATGAGGATAACAAAAAGATTAGGTGATGAAAGATTGAATATCAGATTGGAGGGAGAGAGTATGGAGGAGGTGAATGTATTCAGATATTTGGGAGTGGACGTGTCAGCGGATGGGTCTATGAAAGATGAGGTGAATCATAGAATTGATGAGGGAAAAAGAGTGAGTGGTGCACTTAGGAGTCTGTGGAGACAAAGAACTTTGTCCTTGGAGGCAAAGAGGGGAATGTATGAGAGTATAGTTTTACCAACGCTCTTATATGGGTGTGAAGCATGGGTGATGAATGTTGCAGCGAGGAGAAGGCTGGAGGCAGTGGAGATGTCATGTCTGAGGGCAATGTGTGGTGTGAATATAATGCAGAGAATTCGTAGTTTGGAAGTTAGGAGGAGGTGCGGGATTACCAAAACTGTTGTCCAGAGGGCTGAGGAAGGGTTGTTGAGGTGGTTCGGACATGTAGAGAGAATGGAGCGAAACAGAATGACTTCAAGAGTGTATCAGTCTGTAGTGGAAGGAAGGCGGGGTAGGGGTCGGCCTAGGAAAGGTTGGAGAGAGGGGGTAAAGGAGGTTTTGTGTGCGAGGGGCTTGGACTTCCAGCAGGTATGCATGAGCGTGTTTGATAGGAGTGAATGGAGACAAATGGTTTTTAATACTTGACGTGCTGTTGGAGTGTGAGCAAAGTAACATTTATGAAGGGGTTCAGGGAAACCGGCAGGCCGGACTTGAGTCCTGGAGATGGGAAGTACAGTGCCTGCACTCTGAAGGAGGGGTGTTAATGTTGCAGTTTAAAAACTGTAGTGTAAAGCACCCTTCTGGCAAGACAGTGATGGAGTGATTGATGGTGAAAGTTTTTTCTTTTTCGGGCCACCCTGCCTTGGTGGGAATCGGCCAGTGTGATAATAAAAAAAAAAAATATAGTCTGTTAACTATATTCGATTAAATATAGTTATATTCTGTTAACTATATACTTGTTGCGAATTATTGGTAATTAAAGATACTTACCAGGGTAACTAAGCAAGTAAGTTACGTAGATTATCATATATAACATATATGTAGAGAACCTGGGATAACCCAAAAATAAAAAAAAGTCAAAGTAACTTGTTTCCAGTGTGGGAGAGACTTGTTGAGTGGGCAAGTTTGATGTTCTTGCAGTTAACAGCAGTGTGGAGTCTCTAGCTCATGTTAACAACACAACAAGCACGTCAGCATGAAGGAACGACAAAGCATTACGCAAAAACGGCAAAGCAACACGCAAGAGCTTACAATAGTAGAGTAACATAATGAATAGTACAGTAATTTGCAAGAGCAGCATAGTAACTCATAAAACAGTACGGTAACACAAGGAAAGTACACACACACACACAACAATAAAGTACAGTAACACAAGGAAAGTACACACACACACACACAACAATAAAGTACAGTAACATACAACAGAACAATACAGTAACACACAAGTACGACACAAGAACAATACGGTAAAATACGGAAACAGTGGAACATTAATATACCTAAAACAACAGTATTAAAGACATTAACAAAGAGTTCTAGGGGCCAGGTTATGGGATCTGAAACGGAAATCCTTCTTGTCAAGAGGTCGAGTCCCCAAGATTGTTGTCCGTATTTCCTTCCCCGAGATTTTTGTTTTTGTGTTTGTGTCGGTGAATGTTTTTTTTCTCAGTATAGAGAAGATGAGACGTGAAGACAGGAAAACTTACAAAGTGAGTCTTCTTTAATTATTTAATAATTATTTCTGGTTACTTCTTACATTCCACAAGATAATTCATGTGTGTATTTCTTGCAGTATCCAAAACAACTGTGTCAATTGTCACTATTTTATATCTTACCATTTATAATTCTTGAAATCTATATATATATATATACTATAGTATATATTACATATATACTAAACTATATAATAGTACAGCATAGTATAGTATATTTTACTATACTATCCTGTACTGTACTGTAATCGTAGGATACTGTAATATACCGTACTTTCCTACACTGTGCAGTACGATACTGTACTATATTATAGTGTACTATACTATACCAAATGTATAAATACTATAACTATATATCAGTATTCTCTTTCCCATTTATTTAGAATTCTACTTAAATTTATACTTAAGAATTTCCTTATCTACCCTTCATTGTCAGTGCAGTATAGATATGTGCATGAGAATGTGTGCACATGTGCATGAGAATGTGTGCACATGTGCATGAGAATGTGTACACATGTGCATGAGAATGTGTACACATGAGTAAGTGACATAGGGGTTAAAATTCGAGTTACTGCACGTGTGATTAGGAATTTGAGTTTGCATACATACTAGAGTGGGACGAAAGCATTATGTTCAGTATTTTGTGTGTGTGTGTGTGTGTGTGTGTGTGTGTGTGT
Organism: Cherax quadricarinatus; assembly: GCF_038502225.1. Taxonomy (NCBI): domain Eukaryota; kingdom Metazoa; phylum Arthropoda; class Malacostraca; order Decapoda; family Parastacidae; genus Cherax; species Cherax quadricarinatus. Next base: position 3,995,967 of record NC_091313.1, on the reverse strand, counting down.
GTGTGTGTGTGTGTGTGTGTGTGTGTGTGTGTGTGTGTGTGTGTACTCGCCTAGTTGAGGTTGCGGGGGTCGAGTCCGAGCTCCTGGCGTGTGTGTGTGTGTGTGTGTGTGTGCTCACCTATTTGTGGTTGCAGGGGTCGAGTCCTAGCTCCTGGCCCCGCCTCTTCACCGGTTGCTACTAGACCCTCTCTCTCCCCGCTCCATGAGCTTTATCAAACCTCGTCTTAAAACTGTGTATGGTTCCTGCCTCCACTACGTCATTTTCTAGGCTATTCCACTGCCTTACAACTCTATGACTGAAGAAATACTTCCTACTATCTCTCTGACTCATTTGTGTCTTCAACTTCCAATTGTGGCCTCTTGTTTCTGTGTCCCCTCCCTGGAACATCCTGTCCTTGTCCACCTTGTCTATTCCACGCAGTATTTTATATGTCGTTATCATGTCTCCCCTGACCCTCCTGTCCTCCAGTGTCGTCAGGCCGATTTCCCTTAATCTTTCTTCATAGGACATTCCCCTTAGCTCTGGAACTAACCTTGTTGCAAACCTTTGTACTTTCTCTAGTTTCTTGACGTGCTTTATCAAGTGCGGGTTCCAAACAGGTGCTGCATACTCCAGTATGGGCCTGACATACACGGTGTACAGTGTCTTGAATGATTCCTTACTAAGGTGTCGGAATGCTGTTCTCAGGTTTGCCAGGCGCCCATATGCTGCAGCAGTTATCTGATTGATGTGTGCTTCCGGAGACATGCTCGGTGTTATACTCACCCCAAGATCTTTCTCCTTGAGTGAGGTTTGCAGTCTTTGGCCACCTAGCCTATACTCTGTCTGTGGTCTTCTGTGCCCTTCCCCTATCTTCATGACTTTGCATTTGGCAGGATTAAATTCGAGAAGCCATTTGCTGGACCAGGTGTCCAGTCTGTCCAGGTCTCTTTGAAGTCCTGCCTTGTCCTCATCAGATTTAATTCTCCTCATTAACTTCACATCATCTGCAAACAGGGACACTTCTGAGTCCAACCCTTCCGTCATGTCGTTCACATATACCAAAAATAGCACTGGTCCTAGGACCGACCCCTGTGGGACCCCGCTCGTCACAGGTGCCCACTGTGATACATCATTACGTACCATGACTCGTTGTTGCCTCCCTGTCAGGTATTCTCTGATCCATTGCAGTGCCCTTCCTGTTATATGCGCCTGATGCTCTAGCTTCTGCACTAATCTCTTGTGAGGAACTGTGTCAAAGGCCTTCTTGCAGTCCAAGAAGATGCAATCAACCCACCCCTCTCTCTCTTGTCTTACTTCTGTTATTTTATCATAAAACTCCAGAAGGTTTGTGACACAGGATTTGCCTTCCGTGAATCCATGCTGGTTGGCATTTATACTCCTGTTCCGTTCCAGGTGCTCCACCACTCTCCTCCTGATAATCTTCTCCATAATTTTGCATACTATACACGTCAATGACACAGGTCTATAGTTTAGTGCCTCTTTTCTGTCTCCTTTTTTGAAAATGGGAACTACATTTGCTGTCATCCATACCTCAGGTAGTTGCCCAGTTTCCAGGGATGTGTTGAAGATTGTGGTAAGTGGTACGCACAACATATCTGCTCCCTCTCTAAGGACCCATGGAGAGATGTTGTCCGGTCCCATTGCCTTTGAGGTATCGATGTCCCTTAGCAGTTTCTTCACCTCCTCCTCATCTGTATGTATGTCGTCCAACACTTGTTGGTGTATTCCTTGTTGGTGTCCCCATCTGGTCTGTCCCCCCAGAGTCCTTCCTGTCTCTACTGTAAATACTTCCTTAAATCTCGTGTTGAGCTCCTCACATACCTCTTGATCGTTTCTTGTGAGTTCCCCACCTTCTTTCCTCAGCCTTATCACCTGGTCCTTGACTGTTGTCTTCTTCCTAATGTGGCTATACAGCAGTTTCGGGTCAGATTTGACTTTCGATGCTATGTCGTTTTCATACTGTCTCTGGGCCTCCCTCCTTATCTGCGCATACTCGTTTCTGGCTCTTCTACTAATCTCCTTGTTTTCCTGGGTCCTATGCCTCCTGTACCTTTTCCATTCTCTGTTGCACTTAGCTTTTGCCTCCCTACACCTTCGGGTAAACCAAGGACTCGTCTTGGTCTTCCTATTATTTCTGTTTCCCTTGGGAACAAAACTTTCCTCTGCCTCCTTGCACTTTGTTGCCACATATTCCATCATCTCGTTTACTGATTTTCCTACCATTTCTCTGTCCCACTGAACCTCCTGCAGGAAGTTTCTCATACCTGTGTAGTCCCCCCTTTTATAGTTTGGCCTGTCCCCTTCAGTTCCTGTTACCTTCTCCACTTGTAACTCTACTATATAGTCAAAACTCAGAACCACATGATCGCTAGCTCCAAGGGGCCTCTCGTAAGTGATGTCCTCGATGTCTGAACTGCTCAGGGTGAACACAAGATCCAGTCTTGCTGGCTCATCCTCCCCTCTCTCTCTGGTTGTGTCCCTGACATGTTGATGCATGAGGTTTTCAAGTACCACATCCATCATCTTTGCTCTCCATGTTTCGGGACCCCCATGTGGCTCCAGGTTTTCCCAGTCGATCTCCCTGTGGTTGAAATCGCCCATTACCAGTAACTTTGCTCTGCTCGAGTGAGCTCTTCTTGCCACCTCAGCCAGTGTGTCCACCATCACCCTGTTGTTTTCTTCGTACTCCTCTCTTGGCCTCCTGCAGTTCTGTGGTGGGTTATACATCACTCCAATGACTACTTTATGTTCTCCGGACTGAATTGTACCTACAATGTAGTCTCTTTCTCCAATCATGTCCATGCCTTCCATTTCCTCAAATCCCCATTGGTGTTTTATGAGCAGTGCAACCCCTCCTCCCCCTCTACTCCTTCTATCTTTCCTCAGGATCTGATATCCTGTTGGGAAGATTGTGTCTGTTATTATCTCAGCGAGTTTTGTTTCTGTGACTGCTATGATGTCTGGGGATTTTTCACTGATTCTTTCATTCCACTCCTCATGTTTATTCATTATTCCATCCGCATTTGTGTACCAAACCTTTAGTTTCTTTTCTATCATTGTGTGTGTGTGTGTGTGTGTGTGTGTGTGTGTGTGTGTGTGTGTGTGTGTGTGTGTAGCGTTCATGTGCGGAGTTACGTAAATATCTATGTGAGTGCACATGCACACTTACTAGTTTGCATTTGAATTCCTCCCTTCTAAAAAAAAATGGACGAATTACAACAAATCAGAAAAGTGATAACTTTTTGGTTGCAGATTTCTTGGTGGGAAAAAACAGATTAGCATACTGACAGATATACACACAGAACGTCACACAAACATATAAGTGAAAACAAAGGACATTAACATAAGCATATTATGAAACATAATTAGAATTCTGAAATTTCCACTTAGTAATCTCTGCTTGGTGGCCGAGTTGGGTGAACGCTTCGTCTCGTCTAGCTGGCCTACTGTCGCGGCTGTCTTAGGGGTGTAATTACAAGACGCAGTTTTCTGTGTAATTCCACCCACCTGGACAGTCTCTGAAGTAGACCAGCTAGACAAGACCAAGTTTCCATCCAATAAGGTCACTAGGAAGCAGGTAAAAACCGCTAACCTTCGGAAGTGGGGAACCACTGACCTGGGAAAGGCAACAAAATACAGAACCTGGGTAAGTGAGGAAGGAAGTTTATCTGAAGGGACACAGATGGACTTCTGGAGACACGAAACCAAAGGAAAGCACCAAGAAAATGGGAGTGGGGAGTGTGGAAGGGTTGAAATCCAGGGGCCCACGGATGGAGACGTGGAAATATGATCTAAAAGATAAGCAGGGAGAAGGAAAGAGAAAGGGCGTTCCTTGGGAAAAGAAGAATACCTGAGGGGACACTGGTGATCTGGACACACTGATCTGAGGGAATCCCCAAGATGGCAGAGAATGGATGGGGGGGGGGAGACCCTAAAGATGTACCACTGGCCTCCATGTGGCAGGGTCTGGTAATTCAGAGATAACTAACTCTGAGGCTGAAAATGGTCGCAAACTTTTCTCGTAATTAATAATAGTAATAATAATAACAACAGTATTAATAATTTTTTACCGTTATGTAAGGAAGCATTTTTTTTTTTAGTACAGAGGTGAATGAATAGTGGAATCATTTGAGTTGTGATGCTGATCACAGTAATCTAAGAGAGGGAGAGGGACAAGAGCTAGGTTTCGACTCTTGCAAACAAAATTCGGTGAGCGCGCGCGCACACACACACACACACACACACACACACACACACACACACACACACACACACACACACACACACACACACACACACACACACACACACACACACACACACACACACACGATAGAGAAGACTGAGAAACCTGGGTCAGAGAGATAAAAACAGAATTATTGAGTTAGAGTAGTTAACAGGGTGAGTGATATTACGGATGATTTACGGAGATGAGAGCCGGGTGAGTGAGATGAGGCCAGAGTGAAGGTGATTTTGGGTTATGTTACGTTCCCTGATGATGATTAACTACAAGAGTATGTGATGGTGAATGTGTGATGGTTATAGCTTCTGTAACTAATGTAACTCCAGCACTCTAGGAAAGTAATCTTTAAAACTGTCGAAGTAAACTTTTGAAACTGCAGTAGCTACTAAATGATAATTTCTGGATTTTCATGGAATCTTTTAATTAGTAAAAAGACATTAATAACTAAAACAATCAGTCTGTGTTACTCTGTTAGAACTGTAATTGACAGTAATGAACAGACGAGGCTTAGAAATGTGTTAAGTGTTCACATAAAACAACATAATTTAACAGTATAGCAATAAATAATTGTATAAAACTTCCTGTATCGTATATATCAGCAATATGGCAGACTTGCCAGGTCGCAGGATCAACAATATGGCGGACTTGCTGACAGGTTGCAGGATCAATATAGCGGACTCGCTGCCAGGTTGCAGGATCAGTATAGGGGACTCGCTGCCGGGTTGCAGGATCAATATAGCGGACTTGCTGCCAGGTTGCAGGAGCAACAATGTGGCGGACTTGCCAGGTTGCAGAATCAGCTGACAAAATAATTTTTAAGTTATTTTTTTTTTGTGTTCGGAGCATAGTGTTACATATTAATTTTGTTTTGGGAGACATGAATTCCATTGTGGTAGACATTGTTGTGGAAGCTGGAGAAGACAAACATACATGAACATTGCAGCAACATAAAAAACATATCAACATAATAGACGGTACAGTAACTCCAAAAAATGATACAGTAACACGTAATAACATCATAGTAGGAAGGAAACACTCATTGTGGAACAGCATTTTCCTGAGACAAAGTTTCACTCTGCGTAGAGCTTGATCAAGATGACATTGGTGACTTCGTCAGTGCCTGAAAAATCAGGAAGCAATCATGCTCAATCCAAAGGAAGGATATATCCAATTCCTTAGATCAAGAGCCCCTTACCCACATTAGAGCTCCTATGAAGGGGAAAGATCCACACGGAGCTAAACGTTACCCCACTAAAATCTTCTGTAACCTGTGTTTTTCTTTAGAGTTTAGATATTCAGATGTTGATTTTCAAAAAAAAAACCATTGACAGTTTTTGGTGTATGGAAGCATGACTGCTTCCCAGTTAGCTAAAACTTTTTAATTAAGATTAGTTAAAAGTAAAATTTGTTCATTGGTATAAAGGCATGAGAACTTATACTTTTCTAAAGTAACAGAGCTACGTTAGACCACTACACTAATAACCCGCACTTAGGAGAAATAAACTCATGATGTATCGGTTCAACTTGGTCTGCGTTAGACCACATTAGACCATATGCATATTCTTATATATATATATATATATATATATATATATATATATATATATATATATATATATATATATAAGGTCAATGACATTAAGAGAACCCTTGCTACAGCTGGATGCCCAACCGAGAGGGAGCCCCGATCACTAGCAGCCAACAATACCCACAACCTAGCAAACCGCCCCGACGGGATCACCATCTATCCTTGGTAGAATGGCAAGCTCTTAGCATGGGACTATACCTGTGTGTCCACACTGGCTGACACCTATATCCATCACAGTGTGGGGCGACAGGGAGGAGCTGCTGACCACAGGGAGGAGTACAAGATCAGCAAGTACAGGGACATAAGCCAACAGTATCAATTTGTCCCAGTGGGATCAGAGACCTTGGGATCATTGGGAAAAAATGCCACACGTTTCCTTAAAGAATTGGGTTCCAGACTCATCGACACCACCAGGGACCCAAGGGCAGCCACTTTCATGTTCCAGCGCCTCAGCGTAGCCATCCAGAGGGGAAATGCTTGCTGCATACTTGGCTCGCGTCCAGCCTCGGAGGAGCTGAAGGAAATTCATGATCTTTGACACATTGTGCCATTGTACTCATGTTTGTTTTTCTGTAAATGTTTTCTGTTTATTAATAAATGTTCACATAGAATATCTAATACAGGGGGTGGTAGGAGAAGAAAATATTCAAACAGCTCCGGGGAGAACCTTGAGTTTTCCCTGAAGTACGTTTATTGTCTTCTCTGAGGATGAGGGTCCCCATTCCAGCCATAGAGGTGGTACTTCCCTATATATATATATATATATATATATATATATATATATATATATATATATATATATATATATATATATATATATATATATATATATATATATATATATATATATATATATATATATATATAGATATATATGTGTGTGTGTGTGTGTGTGTGTGTGTGCCCAATAGGCAGAACATGCGATCTTGGCTTAAATAGCAACGCTCATCTTGCCATATAGGACAAGCAAAAATTTGTATATGCAATAATTTCGCCAAAATCATTCTGAACCTAACGAAAAAAATATATTTCACTGTGTTTAGTATTAAATTATTGTAACCAAATCTAAAATATATTTAGTTTGGTTAGGCTAAAATAAATTGTTCTTGTTATAATAAGGTTAGGTAAGTTTCCCAAGATGCTTTTGGAGCAAAATTAATTTTTTTTACATTAAAATTAACGAAAAATATATATCTTTAAACATATAAGAGAAAATTTTAGAAAGTACTTAATTTTAAACGAGTTCTTGCTAATTGACCAGTTTTACATATTCGGCACGACATATAAATATATATATATATATATAAATATATATATATATATATATATATATATATATATATATATATATATATATATATATATATATATATATATATATATATATATATATATATATATATATATATATATATATATATATATATATATATATATATATATATATATATATATATATATATATATATATATATATATATATATATATTAAATGGTTTGTTATGAATATTCGTTTTTTTTTAGTGTCAAAACGGCTGAGGGAGTACACTAAACTATCTACATTTAGTGTTTATATGATTTTAAACACAATACTCGTACCATTTGATCCATTAATTACCTCTTCTAACTAAATTGATTGTTGCTTGTTCTGGACCAGTACTATCCAAGTGGCTTACAGATGGCATTTAATAACAAGCTACATCTTTGCATCCTTCTTAAAGTCTCTCTAAAACTTAAAACCCTTTTAAAATTTCTTAAAGCCTCTTATACTTTTAAAACCTATTTAAAAATTTTTTGAGACTTTAAAAAACGTTAAGACTCTTAACCCTTAAACTTTACAAACGTAGATCTACGTTTTTTCAACATTTTTAAGTATGTAAAAAAATAGATCTGTTTTTTTTTTTTTTACATTTGAAAATGTGTAAAAAAAAGTAGATCTACTTTTGGAGCACTACGCATGTGAACGTAGATCTTCTTGGACAATTTAACCCTTAAACTGTCCAAGTAGATCTACGTTCACATGCGTAGTGCTCCAAGAGTAGATCTACGTTTGGACAGTTTAAGGGGTAAGGGTTAAAGTCTCCTTATATTTTTTCAACGTTCTCTCTAAACCTTCATCAAGCCTTTTGAATCTGAAATTTTTTTATAACCTTTATATTCCTCCGTAAATCTCTACTGAGGTCCAGTAAATCATGAAGCCATCAAAACTTGATTTAAGTTTCGCTTAAAAAATTCTTAACCCTCTTCAAACTTCATTAGAACCCTCCCCCCCCCACACACACACAATCTTAAGCTCACTTGAAACCTTAAAGCCCCTATGGTACATTGGTAAAGCTTCTGAAATACTTCGTAAGTTCCTTACAAACCTTTATTAAGCCTCTCTCTTTTTTTTTTTAAATATTCTTAAAGCCTACTTTAAGCCTAAAAACTTAAGGCATCTTCAAATTTAATTAATCGCCATTCAAAATCTATAGTCCATTCCAAGACCTTCTTAAAACTCGTTTAAAAACCTTAAAGGTAACACAAAGCATCACTTAGCACATCGACACTGCTAAAATATAACCACAGCAGCGGTTCTTAACCAGGAAAGGGAAGAAGGTTTCGCTCCCAGGATTATGGATTATGGTATGTATTTGCTCCTTTAATAAACTCTGAATAGTTAAAAATATTAAAGTTAAAACTTAAAACTGGAGCATCTAGGTGAGTACAGATAAGCACGTGTATCCTGCGCTCGGCAGAAGGAGGATCAAGCCTCCAAATATGAATTATATTATTTATCGAGATTGAAAACTAGTTTCTCAATATTCCTGTTTAAATAAAGAGGACTGTTTTTAATGTTTACATTTAGAATTTTATATGAAGAAAGAAAGGAAGGAGAGGGAAGGGGAAAGGCGTGATTAAAGGGAGCCACCAAAGGCAAGTTAAGAACCACTGATCTAAATCCAAAATAAAAACCAACTCAAATCCTCTAAAGACTCCTCGAACAGGCACAAAAATCTCATCTAAGACTATTGAAAACCACCAAAACACAAAACTCACTTTAAAACTGATCATCAGATCCGGACAGAGGAAACACTGACTCCTCAAAAACGTCACTGATTATCAATATGAACTGGAAATAAATGATATAAAATACCGATCTATCTGTGACTTGATAAATCCCACTGTGTGGGCGAAACGTTGTGAATAAAGGATCACATTATACCGCTTGTGTGTTTATATTTTCCATCAATATGAAGTGAAATACAATCTTGCGTGAAGGCGCGTCAAGCCATTCTCACATCTAATTATCACATAGCTCGTTCAAAACAGCTCATTCAGAATGAACAAGACCCTCATAACAACATAACAGTTCAAACGACCATAAACTTGCCCAGAACGCACATGAATCTCAACCACAACGCGCATTAAACTCAGCCTCAACACGCACAACATTTACCCAAAGAGCTTATACAACTTATTCACTTTGCAAATTGAACACAACCTAAAGTTCAGATATTTTTAAACCAATACCGCTCTAGAAAAATAACAAGTTTTACGCATACAAATCCTACTTAAATCCTCGAATAAAATTCCAACCTACAAACGCTCTCAATTAGTCATATTAATTAAGGTGATGAGTAAGATACAAGTGCAACAGTTGGGTATCTTTATTATTGAACCGTTTCTCCTACACAATAGGTTTCTTCAGTCAAATACAGAGGCAGTAGGTGTAGTAGCGGAGTCAAGTTGATGTAATCAGTACATCAACCGTGGAGAAATAGTGTCGGAGGTGGTCAGCTCCATCGTCTGAGGGACTGACCACCTCAAATATTGTTTCTCTAAGGTCCATCAACCTTGGAGAAATGATGATTACAAGATGGAGATTATATCTTCTTTACTTCACTACCACTACACCTACTGCCTCTATATTGGCTAAAGAAGTCTACTGTGTAGCCGAAACGTTTCAACAATGAAGATACAAAACTGTTGCACATATATCTTTACTTATCAATTTGTCGGTATAAATTACCAAGTTGATGAGTATCTCACTCATACGTACCTACAATAAGCTCACTCATACCTACAAGCTCACTCATGCCCACATGAAGTTCACCCACACCTACATTAAGCTCACTAAATACGAAATACCTACAAGTTAGCTCAAACCTTCAAAATGCTCACTCATACCTACATTAAGCTCATCCAAACCCACAAAATACACATACCTGCACTAAGCTCAATCTCACAAAATGGTCAGAACTCGCATAAATCCCACTCATGATTGACCCCCCCAAAAACTGTTGGTCAACTTCCACTCAGGTCAACACGTTAACAAGGGCGATAAACGACCCCCACTCAGCAGTCACTACCCCTCAAGGAAGGTTCCTTGATGTTGGTGAGGGGCTCTTGATTTAGGGAATTGGATCTGTGCTCCAGTTCCCCGAATTAAGCCTGAATGCCTTCCACATCCCCCCACCCAGGCGCTGTATAATCCTCCGGGTTTAGCGCTTCCCCTTGATTATAATAATAATAATCAGCAGTCACTAAATAACCACTCAGTGCCTGTTAACGACCACTTAACAAGGACATAACAAGCAGTTAGAAGTTATTGGCGCGGCTGTGCTGGCTAAGGCTATCTCGACCATCTCCATCCATCAACTGACCTGTGGAGTACAACAATGGCACACGCTTTCAATTTTGGCACGCTTACAAGGCAATCAGGAGATCTCTCTCTCTCTCTCTCTCTCTCTCTCTCTCTCTCTCCTTTCTCTCATTCTCCCTGTTTTATGTCTCTAATTCTTCTTATTTTTAATATAAGCTATTTGGGACAATTTTTTTCTCCTTTTCGGTAGATATTCGTAAGTTTGATTACCTTTTTTTTACATAGGAGTAATAAAACACTTATTTGGTGCTTTGTTGTGTAGTGGTTTGATTAAACGTAATACAACACTGATGTTTGGTGTAAGTGCAGTACAACACTGATGTTTGGTGTAAGTGCAGTACAACACTGATGTTTGGTGTAAGTGCAGTACAACACTGATGTTTGGTGTAAGTGCAGTACAACACTGATGTTTGGTGTAAGTGCAGTGCAACACTGATGTTTGGTGTAAGTGCAGTGCAACACTGATGTTTGGTGTAAGTGCAGTACAACACTGATGTTTGGTGTAAGTGCAGTGCAACACTGATGTTTGGTGTAAGTGCAGTACAACAGTGATGTTTGGTGTTATGCTTACGATCAGTAGAACACTCTTGCAAGGTTTATAGTCCAGGAACAATACAACATTCTTGCCTGGTGCTGATCTCAGATGGAGTGATGTCCTGGAGAAGGGTACAGCCACAGTGAAGTTGCTGCTTTCTGCCCGTCTTGTGGCATAAAAGCTTGTTTCACTCGGTCCTCGAAGTGGATCCAAGTGTGGAACTTTGACAATATTGGCCTTGTACATAACAGTAAGGCCACCCACATCCCTCCTATGTTGAAGGCTCTGCTGAAATGACAGATCTATCCAGGATGGGTCCAGGCGAGAGATGAGACGTCTTGCTCTGTTCTCTACTCTGTCAAGCAGTCGCAGATGAGAGGGGTGGGGGCAGGCAAACCAAGAAAGTGGAGCATACTCAAGGTGTGAGCGTACTTGTGCCTCATACAGAATCTTGCAACCCTTACTGTCAAGCAGATGCGAGATACGGCGAAGTGCTGTAAGCTTCCTGGCTACCTTGTTTGCAAGATTTACAACATGGTTCTTCATGGTTAGTTTGGAGTCAAATTTCACCCCAAGGATATCAACTTCTCCAGGTGCCAACACCCTCCCATTCATCGTTACTACTGCACCAGCATTACCATCATGGTGCCTAGAGACGGTCATCATTTGCGTTTTCTCGGGTGCAAATGTTACTTGCCATCTATTTCCCCAAGCTGATATAGCTCTTAGCTGGTGATTGATGTAGCTTAGAGCAGCTGGCATTTCTTCTCTTGGATAAGTGAATGTCAGTGTACAGTCGTCTGCATATGCAAAGGATTCTGGGATGAGACGAAGAAGGTAGTTGAAGTAGACATTCCATGACAATGGTCCCAGTACGCTTCCTTGTGGAACACTTGCCCCAGTAGGATGTCTTGCTGATTCCGTTCCATTGAGAACTACACTTAGAGATCTACCATGAAGGTAATCACTGAGGAGACATAACGTAGAGCCTGCAATTCCCAGTGCCTGAAGTTTCGCTAAGAGGCCCTGGTGCCACACCCGGTCGAAAGCGCCAGCAATGTCCAGTGCTACCACACAGCTGACTTTGGATTCATCCAGTGACTGGTGCCACTTAGTGGAGAGGTTTAACAACAGATCAGCAGCAGAGTAACCTTTCCTGAAGCCATATTGACGATCACAAAGTAGTGAATGGTAGTCAAAAAAAACTGTCATTTGTCTTGAGATTATTGTCTCAAGGATCTTACCAGTGATTGACAGGAGTGACACTGGTCTGTAGTTGCTGATTTCTGCTCTGCTCTTCTTTTTGTGAACAGCGACTACATTTGCCTCTTTCCACAGAGAGGGCCATTTACACTGTACTAGGCAGTGCTGAAAGATGCGAGTTAGAGGTGCTGCTAGCTAGTCTGCACATCTCAGCAATCTTGGGCTCAACTTGTCTGGGCCCACAGCCTTTTCTTGGTCAAGCGATTTAAGAAGGAAATGCACCTCCTCCTGCCTTATTGTCACCACTGACAGTTTTGACACAGTTCTTGCAGCTAGCCAAGGAGGGTCCCTTGTTGCATCAGGAACTTGCATTTTGGTAGCAAAGTGTTCAGCAAAGAGGCCCGCCTTCTCTTGACTACTAGTAGAGGTGGTCCCATCCTGTCGATTTAGAGGTGGAATGAGTTCATCAGGCAGATAACCTTGTCTGTCCTTGACCAGGGACCACCAGGTTTTGGAGCCTACCTTACTTGATGCTAGCTTTCTTTTAGTATCCACTTCCCATTTAGCAATGGCCCACTTTTGAACGTCACTCATATGCCTACAGGCTTGCCTGTGCAAGTTCCTGTTATAGGTGGTAGGATGTCTCTTATACCTTCGCCATGCTTTGTACTTAGCAGTAGCAGCCCCTCTACAACGAAAGCCAAACCAAGGCTAATCTGTAGGCTTTGTCACATATTGACGGTGAGGAATGTGTTCTTGTTGTAGATTAAGGATGTGTCCAGTGAAGGCTTTCACTTGGTTGTCAACATCCCCTTGGAGAAGAGCATTCCAATCGGTGGTGGCGAGCTCAGAGCAAAGGGCTGGCCAATTACCTCTTTCCCATAGCCACGTTGTGCATGTGCACTCCTCACCTCGTTCTGTTGGGATCTTAAGTGTCGTAAAAACAGCTTTGTCGTCAGACGATCCAACGAAGCCGAGGGGTTGACAAGTGACCATGCCTTCTGCCAGATCACTCACTACTGGGTCAAGGGAGGAGCCAGAGATGTGAGTAGGGAAATCAACAAAGTTTCTCATGTCAAATACTGCAAGAAGGTCATCAAAGACCCTCTGTATAAGGTGTTGGTTGAGGTCACCAACAATTATGATATATTGACAGTTGTGTTGTAGCAGAAGGGAGTCAATATTTTCCATTAGGAAGTTGATGGGATCTGCATGCTGCCACTGAGGTCTGCACATTTTGTCTTATCATTTGGTACTTTAAAAACAGTTGTTTTCCTTCTAGTTTATCTTTCTGTCTTATCTTTGTCTTATCACTTTGCTTCTGTTGTGACTACAGAGAAATTTTGTTTTTGATATGTCATTTTGAAGTTTCCCTTTTCCCCATTTTCCCCTGTCATCTGGGCTCTTTAATTCTTGTAAAGTAAAAGGACACAAGTGCATCTAATGTGACATTTTATTGTTGCAACGTTTCGCTCTCCAGGAGCTTTATCAAGCCATTACAAACAATACATGGACACAGAGGGTATATAAAGGCTCAGAGTGAGGTGCAATACTAGTGAGGTACCATCTCGATGCTCACTAGTGGTGGTAGTAGTAGTAGTAGTAGTGACAAAAATAGGACAAAATCCAAGCACCACGAACCAGTCAATGCAGGAGTTTACACTATACCCTGTGGAGGCTGTGACAAGATTTACGTAGGTGAAACAGCAAGAAACCTCGACACCCGCCTCAATAAACACATTTACGCATGTAGGAACGATAACTTGAACAACGCCTGTGTACAACACCGAAATTCCACCAATCATCTCATGAAATTCAGAGACGCCCAATTAGTGATCAAAGAAACTAATTTCCGCAGACGCAAGTGCCTCGAATCAGCACTGATCGCTGTTTCGAATACAATTTTTTTTATTTTATTTAAAAGCCACAGATACATAAACCATAAAAGAAAAAACACAAGCTGACAATTAGCAAAAAAAAAAAAAAAAAAAAAAAAAAAAAAAAAAAAAAAAAAAAAAAAAAAAAACGGTGCCAGACAATGTCAGTACACACTCAAAACAAAATACATTTTAACACATTGATATAACAAAATTCTACTGAAAAAAACATACCGACTTCCAAACAAACAGTCGGAGTCATTATGAAACATATAGGAATTAGTCCGATAATCATATATGTATGTATATATATACACATGCATATACACACATACGTGTATGTGCACATGTGTTCGTCCAGAACAAACTGGATTAACATCAGCAATCACCACTACACATCGCTGAAACATCAGCAATCACCACTACACATCACTGAAATTGAAACACCAACAATCACCGCTACACATCACTGAAACTTAAACATCAACAATCACTACTCATCACTAAAACAACAATCACCACTATACATCACTGAAACTGAAGCATCAACAATTACCACTACACATCACTGAAACTGAAACATCAACAATCACCACTACACATCACTGAAACTGAAACATCAACAATTACCACTACACATCACTGAAACATTAACAATCACCACTATACATCACTGAAACCTAAACACCAACAATCATCACTGCACATCACTGAAACTGAAACATCAACAATCACCACTACACATCACTAAAACATCAACGATCGTCACTACACATCACTGAAACTGAAACATCAACAATCACCACTACACATTACTACAACATCAACAATCACCACTACACATCACTACAGCATCAACAATCACCACTACACATCACTGAAACTGAAACATCAATAATCACAACTACAAGTCACTGAAACATCAACAATCAGCAATACACATCACTGAAACTAAAACATCAACAATCACCACTACTCAAGAAAGAAGAATTTAAGAATTCCATCATTGCTTAATTACTATCAAACTGCTTATTTATGTCTGTGATGTTATCTCTTGGTAATAGAATTTATCTCCGATTTTTTTTCTCTTGCTTCTTTAGACATTGTGATAAAGAAGTACTTTGACAATTTCGAAGACAGTCTATTTCTCTACTTTTGCGAACTCGTATCAATGGCTTTGAAAAGGCGTCTCCGTAGACGCTTCGATCACATCGTCCCGGAACTGAGCCAGAGCGCTGTAGACATGTTAACGGATGGAACCCTGATAATTGCAACAATAGAAACTTACACATCAGTGTGCGTTATTTATGTTAATGATGATCTAGTTTTCGTGATTAAGAACTTTAAAAAGTAATGGCATTAAATCAAAGAGAGTTATTACATCTGCCTCTTTTAGAAAGTTCCACGAGTTATGAGGCTGATAGGCGTTTGTTTACCAACACTGCAAATGCTCTCATACTACGCTGGACCAACATTATTGACGTTTCTCGGGTCATATCCAGGTATCCCTGACAAAAATATTCTATTAAATGTTTTCCTCCAATTATGCCAAGCTGTGGAAAACATCCATAGCTTGGGATTTGCCCACAATTCCTTAAAAATGGCAAATGTATGTTTTAATCAGGAGGAAAATTTTCTGTGTCTTATTGACTTTGGGTAGACGCAGCCTTTCGGGTAGCCTGTGCCGAGGTTCTTCAAGGCAAGAAAGAAGGGAGTTGAGGAGAGAAAAATAAGATATTCACGGTACGCACCTGAGCTCGTCGAAGGCTAACCTTGTTCAGCTGCCAGTGATATCTACAGTGTAGGATACATGGCGAATATACTCATAGGTAAGAGAAGAATGAGTAGCCTTTTGTATGAATGGTACATGAAAACCTAGCTTATTAATCCTGAACTGCGGCCTACCCTTTCATCAATTATATGTAAAATTGAGTGCTTTTTTAACAAGGGTCTCAAGAAGGAAAGGAGGAAGGTGTCTCCCGTCACTTATGTTCAATTAACCCCTCCAGGAAGGAGTGCAAAGAAGGAAGTAAAACGAGTCCCTTCATTTACGTCTCGGCCAAAAAATAAAAATAAGCGGTAACGTAGCAGATCACCATCGAGTTCATTAGGATCATCTACATCATCCAGTTTTGAGACTATGGATGACAAGAGAACGTTTACCTTCTCTTAAGACAAGAAGGCATAGAAATGGCGTAAAATTTCTCATTTGAATTCAATACGCTCATTCAGTACACGAACGAAGGCTTAGAAAAGAAAGATATCGTTCTCAGATAACGTGAAGGGCCTAAAACGACGGAAAATGTCAATTTCGAGTTCAGAAATGGTGTCCTCGGACTCAGAATGGTTATCTTCGGACTCAGAAGTGCCATCTTCACGATCATTGTCATCAGAGTCATCATCTACCGATTCATAATTAATTGAGTCTTTGTCGTCCAGGCCAGAGATCATAATTGTCAAGAGAAAGTTATTGTTCTCAGATAATGAATCGGGAAAAAAGAAACGAGTTAAAATGTCACCATCGAGTTTAGAAATATCATCTTCAGGCTCAGAAGTGTCAAACTCAGAAGTGTCATCTTCAAGCTCTGACGTGTCATCTTCAAGCCTTGAAGTGTCAGGCTCTGAAGTGTCATCTTCAAGCTAAGAAGTGTCAGGCTCTGAAGTGGCATCTCGTTCAGAAGTGTCGTCTTTTGGATCATTATCTTCAGAGTCATTATCTACATATTCATGGATAATTGCGTCTCAGTTATATATCCCAGAGATCAAGGCTGGTAAGAGAAAGTTGTTCTCAGAGGATGAAAATTTGGGAAAACGGCGAAAAATGTCACCTTCAGGGTTATTATCCTCGATAAGATCGTCGGTGTTGTCATCATCTTCGGGATCATCACTACTGGGACTGTCATCGGAGTCAACAACTCCAGGGTCATCTCACGAGCTATAGTCACCATAGTCATCATCCTTCGGGTCATCTCCTGAGTTATCATTTTCGGAGTCGTCACCTCTTGGGTTATCATCGGAGTTATCATCTCCAGAGTCATCACCTCTGTAATCATCATCAGAGTGATTTCCCGACTTGTCAGGTGTTAATAACATCGGAGTCAAGAGGTGATGACTCCACCTCTTGACTCATCTACTTCGGATGAATCTTTTGACAAAATGTTGACTAAGACAACTTCTACCACATTTCTACCACACAGTTCATCTTCCATTTATACATTATTTATATCTTTATTCCTCTTTTCCATTTGTAGATTTTAATCATATCCACCGTAAATCTACGTACATAAGAAAGTAGGAACACAGCAACAAGTGTACTGACCCACTAACAAAAATATATACCCAACCAATATTTACTGCAACCCAATTAATAAATTTTGATAACCTTATTAACTCATATGGTGCAAGTCCCACTTAAATCCAACTCCTCCCGCTCGTGTATTTATCATACCTATACTTGAAGCTACCGAAAGTTTTAGCTTCAATTACTAGAGAGATTGTTCCTCTTATCAACTACCCTATTTTCAAAACCACTACTTCTCTATATGCTTTTTAAATCTAAACTTATCCAATCTGAATCCATTATTTCGATTCCTTATATGGAAATCCTCGGAATATTTATATCTTCATTTCTACTCATCTTCCATTTATACAGATTAGTAATATCTTCTTTCATTCTTATGTTCCAAGATAAATAGACATGTTAACGAAACACATGTGTTATTCAGTAATTTTAAAACTAATTATGCTAATAATTATAATTATATTTACAATATAATAATAATAATATTAATAATGTTAATAATAATAATAATAATAATAATAATAATAATAATAATAATAATAATAATAATAATAATAATAATTATTATTATTATTATTATTATTCATGTTGCCGCGCTAAACAGCCAGGGACATTCCTATTCTTAAGGTCTAAAATTAAACAGACAAACTTTAACTAACAGCATCTGACCTGACCTAACCTAACCTAACCTGAGATGACCTAACTTAGCTTTACTTAATCGAGAGTAACTTGTTCAAACCTGACTTGACCTAACCTTCATTACCTGTCATCACTACTCATCACTCAAATTGCAACTTCAAGATTAACAATCATCACTGCTCTTCAGTGAATCTTCAACTGCAATATATATAATCAATACCAATCATCAAATAAACTGTAGCTAGAACATCAGTAACTGCAACTGGAACATCAGTTACTGCAACTGGAACATCAGTTACTGCAACTCGAAGATCAGTTACTGCAACTGGAACATCAGTTACTGCAACTGGAATGCCATCAGTAATAATCACCACTCATGACTCAACTGCAACTACAACATTAATGAATCTGAAACATCATCACTACTGATCATTGACACTGTAACATCAAAAGCCATTGTCTCTTCTCAACACTGAAACTGCAATATCAGCAATTTGCAGTATCTCTTCAATAGTTTTTCATAAAATTAGAATCAATACATGACTCGAGTTTCATGAAGTACTCACGGATACAGCCTTCGTGGCCATGCCAGGTAAACTAAGTTACTTCCTGTATCGATTTCATTCGTTTCAATCGCAATATACTCTTGGAGGTTCAGTTCGTCACTATAGGCACTTTCTGCTAATGTATGTCTGATGGGCATAGTTGTCAGCTACGACGACTTAACTGGACCAAGGCCTGTAGATTCCTTGACTCCAAGGTGTTTGTAGTTGAGTATAATGCCACTAGCTATGTTATCAGGTTATAGTTATTTTACAACAAAATTTTACTGGTCTTACGAAATAGACACTAAACATTTTAACAAAACAAATATTATTCGAACAGACTTGAAATGTTAATAAAATAATAATAATAATAATAATACTAATAATAGCAATAATAATAATAATAATAATAATAATAATAATAATAATAATAATAATAATAATAACAACAGCAACAACACGAACTGATAAAAAAATCGTAATAGCACAAAGGCTGAATTTAAGAATTCCATGATTACTTAATTAATAGTTAACTGATTATTTCCGTTAATGAGGTTACCTGTGTTGAGAGTTGAGTTTATCCAAGAACAGGAAATACTGCATTTTTTATATTTTCTTTAATAGTCCTGCGAACTCTTGCTAATGGCCAATAAAAGGCGTCTCCGTAATTAATTCGATCACACTGTCCCAGAACTGCACCCAAGTGCTGTAGAAATACTGACTGATGGGGCACTGTTAATTGAAGTAGTGAAAACCGGGACATCAGTGTGCTAGATTTATGTTAATGATGATTTGTCTTTCGTGATTAAGAACATAAGAAAGGAATGGCATCTTCTTAGGGAGAGCTTCTACCTCTGGCGCCTTTAGAAGGTTGCTGGAGTTATGAGGTTAATAGGCGTTTGCTTATCAGCAATGCAGATGCTCTCCTACTACGCTGGAATAACATTACGAAGGTTTATCATGGAAAATCCATATGCTGATAGAAACACGCTATTAAACATCTTTCTTCAGTTGTGCAAGGCAGTGGAAGAAGTCCATAGCATGGGTTTTGCCCACAATTCACTGAAAGTCCGAAATATTTGCCTTAGTGAAGAACATTTTCTGCGTCTTATTGACTTCGGGTAGACGCAGCATCTCGGGACTCCAGTGCCGAAGTTTTTCAAGAGAAGAGACAAAAGAGTTGAGTAGAGAAAAAAAAGATATTAGCGGTACGCACCTGAGCTGGTTGAAGGCTAACCTTGCTCTCTTGCCAGTGACATCTACAGTGTAGGATTTGTTGCGGATAAACTCATAAACAAGAAAAGAATGAAGGACGTTCTCATGGAATGGTACAAAAATAGCTAGCGTGTAGATCCTACGTAGCGGCCTACTCTCTCATCAATTATTTGTAAAATTGAGTGTGTTTTAAACAAAAGAATTTGGAAAGAAAGAAGGTAGGTGTCTCCCGTCACCTATGTTCATTTAACTCCACCAAGGTCTGCAAAGAAGGCAGTTAAAGGAGTCCCTTCATTTAGGTCTCGGAATAAAAATAAAAATATACGGTAACGTAGCAGGTCACCACCGAGTCCAGTGGGATCTTCGTCTTCAAGTCCTGAGACTATGGATGGTGAGAGAAAGTTTTGTTTTTCGGAACACGAGAAGGAGCAGAAACGTCGTAAGATGTTACCCTTTAGCTCCAAAAGATCATCCAGAGGTTGCAAACGAACGCGAAGTTTCGCTTCAGATGACGAAAAGATGCAAAAACGTCGTAAAATTTCTCGTCTGAGTTAAACAGTTTCGTTCAACACACGAACCGAGGCTGCCAAGAGAAAATTATCATTCTCAGATAACGAGAAGGTCCGAAAAAGACATAAAGTGTCATCTTCGGACTCAGAAAGATTACCTTCTGACTCGGAAGCATCATCTCCAGGGTCATTGTCTTCGGAGTCATCGTCCGATGATTCATAGTTAATTGTGTCTCTGTCGTCTAGGTCAGAGATCAGGAGTGGCAAGAGAAAGTTATCATCGTCAGATAATAAAAAGTATGAAAAAAGGCTTAAAGTGTCATCTTCTAGCTCAGAAAGATTACCTTCTGACTCGGAAGCATCATCTCCAGGGTCATTGTCTTCGGAGTCATCGTCCGATGATTCATAGTTAATTGCGTCTCTGTCGTCTAGGTCAGAGATCAAGAGTGGCAAGAGAAAGTTATCATCGTCAGATAATAAAAAGTATAAAAAAAGGCTTAAAGTGTCATCTTCTAGCTCAGAATCGTCATGTTCGGACTCAGAGGTGTCCTCTTCAAACACAGAAGTAACATTTTCCGGTTCAGAAGCGTCATGTTCGGACTCAGAAGGGTTATCTCATTCAGAGGTACAATCTTCGGAATCTTCTTCCTCGGAATCATCATCAGAGTAATCATCTCTAGAGTTGTCATTCTTGGATGATTGTCTTTTAACACACTGATGATTTACCTTGTGTCATACAGAGGCAGCAAAATCAGTAGAGATTTAAAAACGATGTATGGAGACTCAGATACTGTCAAAAGTGAGGCGCAGACACAGGAGAAGTAGAGCTTAGTAGTAGAGGTAAAACTACTCTGATAGTAGCCTGGATGCTGTCCTCTGCTGTGATAGTATCCAGGATGCTGTCCTCTGCTGTGATAGTAGCCTTGATGCTGTCCTCTGCTGTGATAGCATCCAGGATGCTGTCATCTGCTGTGATAGTATCCAGGATGCTGTCCTCTGCTCTGGTAGTAGCCTGGATGCTGTTATCTGCTGTGATAGTATCCAGGATGCTGTCCTCTGCTGTGATAGCCAGGATGCTGTCCTCTGCTGTGATAGTATCAAGGATGCTGTCCTCTGCTGTGATAGTAGCCAGGATGCTGTCCTCTGCTGTGATAGTATCCAGGATGCTGTCATCTGCTATGATAGCACTATGCTCTGAACTTGTTTCACATTGTTGCGACATTATCATTGCTCGTGCTGGTGTGAAAACACAAACACCCTAGAAGTGCCGTTCGTGTCCCTGAACTATCTGACATAGGCACCCCCATCCTCCTCTCCCTGCCTCCCTTCATTCCCAGCATCCCCCATTTTATGTATTCTCCATCCTCTTTATACGCTATTCCTTTATATCTCCCCATTCTGTCCCCCCCCTTTCCTCTATCTCCCATCCCCCA
Source organism: Cherax quadricarinatus (assembly GCF_038502225.1). NCBI lineage: Eukaryota > Metazoa > Arthropoda > Malacostraca > Decapoda > Parastacidae > Cherax > Cherax quadricarinatus. The sequence continues at coordinate 3,974,230 of NC_091313.1, read as the reverse complement.
TATATTTCCAAGCCCCATGTCATTAATTTTTTTACTGATAATCCTTTCGGGTCTAGCGACAACTATACACACACACACACACACACACACACACACACACACACACATATATATATATATATATATATATATATATATATATATATATATATATATATATATATATATAAATATATATATATATATATATAAATATATATATATATATATATATATATATATATATATATATATATATATATATATATATATATATGTTTATCTTTACTCATCACTGATAGTCAAACATCAACAATCATCACTACACATAACTAAAACTGAAACGTGATCACTACACATCACTGAAACTGAAACAGCAATCATAGCTACACATCACTGAAACTGAACATTAAAATGGTATAAAATACCGACAGGTTGTTAGGTAAGACACATATGCAACAGTTAGGTATCTTTATTATGAAACGTTTCGCCTACACAGTAGGCTTCTTCAGTCAAGTACAGAAAAGTTGATAGAAGCAGAAGATACTTGAAGACGATGTAATCAGTCCATCACCCTTAAAGTTTTGAGGTGGTCAGTCCCTCAGTCTGGAGAAGAGCATTGTTCCATAATATGAAACAATAAGGAGATGAAGTGACAGGATCGAGCTTTTTATAGCGCCAAGAGGTGAGACGTAGGCCACTAGGAGAGGTAAGAACTCAGATGCTGAGAGGTTAGGTCCCTCTCAAATCCAGCCGCTCTCACTAGTGGAAGTTGTCGAAGTTGATTGCAGGTCTGTACCAAGATACCCTTGTGTTGCAGTGTCTGACAGATTGAACATTAAAAGGGTATAAAATACCGACAGGTTGTTAGGTAAGACACATATGCAACAGTTAGGTATCTTTATTATGAAACGTTTCGCCTACACAGTAGGCTTCTTCAGTCAAGTACAGAAAAGCTGATAGAAGCACAAGATACTTGAAGACGATGTAATCAGTCCATCACCCTTAAAGTTTTGAGGTGGTCAGTCCCTCAGTCTGGAGAAGAGCATTGTTCCATATTGTTTCATACTATGGAACAATGCTCTTCTCCAGACTGAGGGACTGACCACCTCAAAACTTTAAGGGTGATGGACTGATTACATCGTCTTCAAGTATCTTCTGCTTCTATCAACTTTTCTGTACTTGACTGAAGAAGCCTACTGTGTAGGCGAAACGTTTCATAATAAAGATACCTAACTGTTGCATATGTGTCTTACCTAACAACCTGTCGGTATTTTATACCATTTTAATGTTCAATCTGTCAGACACTGCAACACAAGGGTATCTTGGTACAGACCTGCAATCAACTTCGACAACTTCCACTAGTGAGAGCGGCTGGATTTGAGAGGGACCTGACCTCTCAGCATCTGAGTTCTTACCTCTCCTAGTGGCCTACGTCTCACCTCTTGGCGCTATAAAAAGCTCGATCCTGTCACTTCATCTCCATATTGTTTCATACTATGGAACAATGCTCTTCTCCAGACTGAGGGACTGACCACCTCAAAACTTTAAGGGTGATGGACTGATTACATCGTCTTCAAGTATCTTCCGCTTCTATCAACTTTTCTGTACTTGACTGAAGAAGCCTACTGTGTAGGCGAAACGTTTCATAATAAAGATACCTAACTGTTGCATATGTGTCTTACCTAACATCACTGAAACTGGAACATCAACAGTCATCACTACTCATCGATGTAACTGAAGCATCAACAATCATCACTACACATCACTGAAACTGAAACAGCAATCAACACTACATGTTGCAACCCCTGAATGGGTTACAATGATTATTGTGTATATATAATGTATATTACTTTTTCATTTAATTTTATATTGCTTATATTTGCGATAATAGCTAAATCGTAAATGTATGACTTTATATTATTATTTGACTGTTATATTCTTATTTGACTTATGTTGTTAGGATGTACATAATATGTGCTCAGTTCAAGTCTTTATTGTCAAACTACTGTAATTATCGCTTGTCGCTCGTTATGCTGCCGGCTTCTGAGTTGTGCTGTCCACGGGGCTATCACGTGATCGAGGGGGGGGGTGTCCTCACCTCTCGTGAAGTATTCAGTCTGCTCTAGACTCGCTTGGTGGTTGGACAGATTGTCTGTCTCATTATTCTTGTTAGTTCTGTAGAACTCTGTTCACAGAACATTGTATAGACTTAGTGATTTTCGACGTTGTACTGAGGTTGTGTGTAGCTTAGACACTCTGAACATCTCAGGTCCTTAGCTATAGCTTCTGACCTAATTCTGTACTGGTTTCTGTGTATTGTCACAGTCGGGTTTTTCCTATGCTGAACTTAGATTCAGTAGTATGGGAGTTTTGTAACTTTTGTGGAGGATCTGCTGATGGTCCCTACTTAGTGTCGTTATATTATCTCCTTGATACTGATTGTGTCGCAGTCGCTTGTTATATGGCTATTGGGCTTAGCATTCTTTTCATTGTTCAAGCAGACTGTTCTGGTTGCCAGTCGGTCAAGAAGTTAGTTTATTTGAGGACTTTGTCAGTCACTTGTTTAAGTCTAGTCGAGTCGTGAGACATAGCGAACTACTTAGAGCACTTACACACATACACACTTACTTGTACATATTTGTAATATCTTATTAAATGTTAATGTACCAGACGGTACTTAAGAATTATAAATGTGATATGTGCTTTCAGCACAATAATATTGAACTCGAGAGATTGATTTTATTTTGATTGCTGTAATTTAATTTAATTTGATAATATACCTCTAGACAACTTAATGATTAATAAATTTATTAAATTTTAATTTCTCTAGTTAGTAGCCTACCAGTTGTAATCCTGAAGCACTATTGAATAATACTGAATTTTAATGGATAATTGGACAAGGATACTGACTACTTGTTACGAAAACCCAGTAACAGGCTGGATGCTAGAAGGGCAGTCCTTTCTAGTATTCACTGGAGATCTCTAAGCTTTTAGAATCGCGTTTTTTGTAACAAATGGGGGCCTGTCCGGGAGGCTCTTGATCCAAGGTGTTGGAGAAATTGTCCAGTTTGACATACTAGTAACTCTATGATCAAACACTTTGAGTACTTTCCTAATCTGAAGACTTTGAGTTTAGTCTTGTACAACATACCAGGTGGATGTATGTACCTGACTGAGTCTCTTGATCCAAGGAGATGGAAATACTGTTTATGAGCTCTAGCTCTAAGACAACCAACACTAAAATTCCTATTAGGATTATAGTTTCCCATAATCACTCTCTCGTAGTACAATTATTTTCGTGATGTATGCCAAAGTGAAACAGTTAATTGATACTCTGACTTTGTCTGAGTTAAGTACATTAAAACTTCAGACGTTTTGGCAAGTAGCCAAGTATCTCGGTGTGACGTATAACAGGAATTACACAGCTGAAACTGTCAGAGCATTAATTAAAGATATATTGTTTCCTGCTCATACAGAGATGTCTGATTATGATTCAGATTCAGAAAGCCTAGTGTCACAATTAGGAAGTATGCCTCTATTTGATGAATATGAAAGAGCAACTAGAGCAGAAGTGAGCCTAGTGTCTGAGCCTAGTGTAGATCAGTTCTCGCTCGCTCCTTCCTTCACTGACACTATAGTACAGAGTATAGCTGGTAGTATGACTCAGCCTAATACTAGTACAGTGTATGCTACACCTGTATCTACTTATCCTAGACCAGATCTAGACTCTCTAGAGACGCCTGAACGAGGTGTCCGACCTAAGGACCGTCCAGACCATGTTAATTTCCCTACTCCTCCATTACCCACTGGTCCTATCTCTCAGGAACAGTTTGAGAGGTTTGAACGCCTCCTTATGTTGCAGACTGCACAAATAGAGGCACAGAGGAAATTGAACGAAGAAGATTTCCAAAGAGAAAATGTTCGTCTGTTAAGACAACAGACTGATAGATCACAGGACACATTTAATGTGCAGAAAGCTGCATCCATGGTTCCTAAGTTTTTTGAAAGTGACTTAGACACATATTTTGATGTGTTTGAGAACCAGGCACGTGCTATGAATTGGCCACGTAAGCACTGGGCAACATTGTTCCATACTGCTTTGACGGGAAGAGCTCAAACCTGTACTGCAGCTTTGCCATTTACCAAGTACATTAGTTATGACGCTGTCAAACAAACAATTCTAGAGACATATAACTTGTTACCTGTGAGTTATCAAAGAGCATTTCGTACGTTACAACGACGACAAGATCAAACTTGTGTAGAGTTTGCTCGTGAGAAAAAAGTTGCATTTCAGAGGTGGTGTAGGTCTGCCAAGTGTAACAACTACGACAGTCTTGTTCAGTTGTTACTACACGAAGAGTTTAACAACTGTATGCCTGCTGACATACAAGAATATCTGATCGATCATACTACCTCAGATATTCTGGAAACTGCAGCATTAGCAGACAATTACGAGATTTCTCACAAACTTGTACGTACTAAAAAACAAAGAAACAAGGTAACTAAAGATTGTCCTAGAAGTTGGCAACCTAAATCAGCTGCCCATTGCCGGCCTGATGTACCTGCTACTGTAACTTCTCGTACCTTTACCAGGAAAACTCACAATCCTGAATCTGTCTCTGTGGCTAGACAGAAATCTGATATCGAGAAGAAGAAAGTTAAATGTACCTATTGTAACAGAAAAGGACATGCTAGAGAGTATTGCTATAAGTTAGAAAGAGATACGAGATACAGTCGTGCGGCTGGCGCCCCCACTCAAGTCGTATCCTCTTCCGAGCAACAAAGGCACCAAAATCCTAGCAATTCCTCTTATCCTACTGTTTTAGATAATGTTACTCAGGATAGATGACTAGTGTCAGAAAGTGTATCTGACGAAAAGATTCGTTCAGCTATGAGTCCTTACTTTTCGAGAGATAAAGTAGGATTTGACGAATCACATCTAACTGAGATAATTTCTTTCAGAGACACTGGCAGTTATCTCACGTTATTAAGAGAAGATGTACTGCCCATAACTGACGATACCTATTGCAAGATTAGATTAGGAGCCTATGAAGAAAGAACCAGATCTCGACAACGATGAAACGCAGAGCCTTCCCTCATGTCAGTCTGATGACCTCGTTGTGGACCTCTCTACGCTCGCTACTGCTCAATCTGATGACTCTGTTGAGGTCACTGCCGCAGCAGGTGCTGAACAAACTGCCGACCTTGAAGGGCACCCTGACAAGCAGTCGGAGAAGGAAGGGAAAACCCCCGACGTGAGAGTACATGTTGGAGATGGAGTAAAGCCAGCAGATGGAGTAAAGACAGCAGATGGAGTAAAGACAGCAGATGGAGTAAAGGCAGATGATGATGTACCTGAAAAGGAAATCATTTTCGAGCGGGAGGTTATCAATCTTACAGAAAGTGAACAGGAGGAGCGCAGTCATTCAGTCTAACCACTAAAACTTGCACAGTTTCGCCCCTTTGCTCGCGCTAAAAAACTTTGCACAGCTTTTGTCCTTTTTGTATGTGAATTAATAAAAATATTGTCAAACTCTGATTTTTATTTTTATTTACATATAACTATATATTACTATCTTCTCTAGTCTAAACATATATATATATATATATATATATATATATATATATATATATATATATATATATATATATATATATATATATATATATAAACAATATCGCACCACTTAAACCTCTCCCCATCTGAGAGTGGGTAAGAGGAAAATATATATGTCAAAGTTCCTATAAGAGCTCTATCAGCACAAAGGTCTTCCCTAGATGACCTTTCTCACTGCTTTAAGCCTCCCCCACCTGGAAAGATCTAGCAGCTGCAAGAATAAACGGTACCGTAGTACCCGGAAGAACCTTTTTTTGCTGAGGTACGGGCGGACGAGCAACATTCCCTCGGAGACCAGCTGCCCTCCATTACCGCGTTCTTTAAACCCAGCAGTGTTGTGAAGTAGCAACAGTTGCATCAGTGAGTTGCAGACTGGGGAACTCCCTCGGAGATGGCAAGCTTGTACCCAGTCACCTGAATCCTTTGTACTGCCTCTCCCATCAATCAGAGTGATAGAGTTTGGGGAGTCAGAAGTGATCATTATCTACCTTCTTATACTTAGTAATACACAGAAATAAGTCTCTCTATCCCCTTGGGGGATGATTAAACATATTAAACTTGTACCCTGACAGCCCTGAGGTTATGCAGACCCCCCAATATCACATTCTTTTCCACACTCATTATCCTGGAATCTGCCACCCGGTCACCTGAATCCTTTGTTCTACTTCTGTTCCTACTTAGTAATGCATAGGAATAAGTCTCTCTATCCCCTTGGGGGATGATTAAACATATTAAACTTGTACCCTGACAGCCCTAAGGTTATGCAGACCCCCCATTATCACATTCTTTTCCATGGTCATTATCCTGGAATCCGGCAGTGTTCCTAGATCGACAAGGTTACTCTACTGATGTGTAGGTTTATATGTATTCAACACATGCTTGTTGTATGTTCCCTCTTCGTTACTTTGTTTCAATTGTCATTTCAATGTACTTTGTATAGCATTATACAACGGTATTGTTCTTTGCCATATGAAGTTTTTTTAGTTCATGTTATGTTCTAGGTTTTTGCATGTTAAGATGTACTTACACACTGTCAGCACCCTAATATTGGTTTTTCATGGCAATGTTCTTGACGTAAGTTTTGGCTGTATGGTATACAGATATATCTAGCCAGTTTATAGACGCATTCCTTTTGTGTCTGAGATTTTTGTAAACGGGTTTATTGTAACTGTAATGAGTCGGTTTTGAGATCTAAGCTGTTTTCTTTGTATGTTTATTTGTATTTTGGTATATGTAAATCTGTAATGTTAGGGATAAGTATGTAGATGTTCTAGCAGGATTATGATGTTAGGTTTTGGTTTATTGATTAATGAGAAGGCTGGAAGTAATTGTTACATTTTCTCGTATGTATTCTTTTCAATTGTAATGAGCCTTTGTCATATGTCATGTTATATGTAAAATTTATATGTAAGTTAGGTTTGAGTCACTGAATGTTTATATATGTCAGTTCATGACCCTGTAACTGTGTTTATTTGTAGCTATGTTCTTGCCGTAAGTTATTGTTGTATGTTATACAGCTATATCTTGCGAGTATATAGGTACAATCCATTTGTTAGTTTATTTTGTGTTGGGTTTCTTATGTCAATGGCCGAACCTTCAGGATTGAGATCCATACTGTTTCCTTTTATTTTTATTTTTATGTATACTGTATTGGTTTTAAATAAAATATAAAAAAAAAAAAAAAAAAAAAACTTAAATCCAAAATGGGACGTCTCCAGGACGTTAGTCCGTCTCCTGTTCTTCTCGTTGATTGACAGGTGACCCTCACTGTCATCCAAGCTGAAAAGATAGACAGGTTACCCACTGCTTAAATAATCACTCTCCATGGCAAGTACAATACTCAAAAGATGTGGTGATTATTACAACAGTCAACCTAGAGCAAGACTGAAAGGACTAAGTTTATTATTGGTCAAAAGTGAAGCTTTTAACCAATAAATCCACTAGAATACAAGGCAGGCATGTACTTACAGTAGTGTTGGGAGCTGTGAATCGAGTGATTTACTGTTTGACCAGAGCCCCACACGTCACCTTTCGGGGGGGGGGGAAGAGGGAGGGAAAGGGATAGCGGGAGCTAGACTGACCCTACCTTAACAAGCAGCCGGCAGTCAAACTATCACTTTCAGGGAGGGGGAAAAACGGGAGCTTGACTTACCCTACCTTAACTAGTAGCCGGCAATGAAACTATTGTTACTATATCACTACTCCTATCTATTGAACTTTTCCCTCACACACACATAACATCATTATGGCTTTTAAGTACCGTCTGGTACATTGTTAGCATTTAATAACATATTACAAATATATACAAGTTTGTGTGTAAGTGCTCTAAGTAGTTCCCTATGTCTCAAGACTCGACTATACTTAACCAGTGACTGACTAAAAGTCCTCACATAAACTAACTTCTTGACCAACCGGGCAATCAGAACAGCTTGCTTGAACAATAAAACGACTGATAAGCCGAACAGCAAAATAACAAGCAACAGCGACACAGAATCAGGACCAAGGAGATAATATAATCACACTAGGTAGGGACCATCTGCATCTCCTCCACAAGTCACAAAACTCCCATACTACTGAATCTAAGTTCAGCATTAGAAAATCCCCGACTGTGACAGTGCACAGATACCAGTACAAATTAGGTCAGAAGCTACAGCTCAGGACCTGAGTTTCTCAGAGTGTCTATGTGACACGCAACCTCAGTACAATGTCGAAAATCACTAAGTCTAGGCTATGTTCTGTGAACAGAGTTCTACAGAACCAACAACAAGAAAGCGACAGAGACAATCTTCCAACAAGGGCGAGGAGTAGAGGGACCTCTTGCCAAAAGCATGTCCAACCGACAAGAGGCCATGCCGACTACTCCAGGTGAGGTGTGATCACCCCACCCTGATCATGTGACTCTCCATGGACTGCTGCTGCCCAGCAACATAGAGAAGCCAGTAGCGTAACGACCGGAGAGAAAACACAGTAGTTAGACAATGCTGTCAGGTACTTAACACTCGAACTATGAGCAATGAATAACATATAAATGTTACAACCTAATAATATAACTAGGTCAAATAATAATATAAAGCAATATATTTACGATTTAGCGAATATCGCAAATATAAGCAATATAAAATTATATGAACAGGTAATATACATTATATACACTGTGACCCATTCAGGGGTCGCAATACCCCCCCCCCAGCACGACAAACGGTCGCACTAGGAGTTGCATTGTCTTTCACGTGATTACTGCAATTACTCATGTCACTTTAATAACACAATTTAATATAAAAATTCAGAGTCACTCTTGTGCCAACACTTTTTACATTTTACAGTGTCTATTTCACTATAAGTTATGCCCCTCGTACTAGGGCAGTACACAGCGTATCGTATCTCTGTATACTCGTGGTTATGTACATCAGTGTAGAGACAGGATAGCGAAGACAAGCATGACACGTTGAGGCTCGATCATAGTAGTGGAGACAGCATATGAGAACAGCAGTTTTGTGCGATAGACACGAGATGACATTCCACTCTTAAATAGTGGTAGTGGAATGCGAGGCAGTATGGACATCTGTGTATGAGAAAACTTAAGGTGTCTAGTGAGGGGGGGTCTGCGGCAGGACAGTGTTCTGCCACTCAGTAACTAACATCGCCCACACAACACTACACACTCAACACTCAGCTTTCTCCAACTATGTCCTTCCCACACCAACATATATCACCACTACTGTGAATATATAAACAGAATAATTAGATATGAGTATACATAGTTAACATGGGCTGGATAGATTACGTTACTTTACTGAATTTGACGTAGCAAGTAACAAAAATGTATTTGGGCATAAAATTACATTAATTAAATGTAACTGATAATTAAGGAAGTGACAGAGCGTCAGCAATTACATTACAATGACAACTGATATGTTGTATACTAATAGAGTATGGCTGGATTCTGAGAGCCCACCTCATGATCCTAGCATTTTTACTGTTCATTGCGTTTATGTATGTGAGTGGATTGTGGTCTGAAAAAAACGTTAATTTTAAATGGGAAAGTGCCCAAATACACGTCAAAATGTTCCAAGGACACAACAAGAGCTAGAGCCTTTTTCTCAATAGTGGCATAATTTTTCTGGTGTTGTTTGAGCTTAGATGAACAGTAACATAGATGGAGAATGTCAGTGGATGTTGACTGTTGGAGCAGAACAGCACCCACTGCTGTGGGTGCTGACTCCTCCCTGCCTACCTCCCCATGACCCCTCCCTCCCTGCCTACCTCCCCATGACTACTCCCTCACTGCCTACCTCCCCATGACTCCTCCCTCCCTGCCTACCTCCCCATGACTCATCCCTCCCTGCCTACCTCCCCATGACTCCTCCCTCCCTGCCTACCTCCCCATGATTCCTCCCACCCTGCCTACCTCCCCATGACTCCTCCCTCCCTGCCTACCTCCCCATGACTCCTCCCTCCCTGCCTACCTCCCCATGAGTCCTCCCTCCCTGCCTACCTCCCTATGACTCCTCCCTCCCTACCTTCCCATGACTCCTCCCTCCCTGCCTACCTCCCCATGATTCCTCCCTCCCTGCCTACCTCCCATGATTCCTCTCTGCCTATCTCCCCATGACCCCTCCCTCCCTGCCTACCTCCCCATGATTCCTCCCTCCCTGCCTACCTCCCCATGACTCCTCCCTGCCTACCTCCCCATGATTCCTCCCTCCCTGCCTACCTCCCCATGATTCCTCCCTCCCTGCCTACCTCCCCATGATTCCTCCCTCCCTGCCTACCTCCCCATGACTCATCCCTCGCTGCCTACCTCTCCATGACTCCTCCCTCCCTGCCTACCTCCCCATGATTCCTCCCTCCCTGCCTACCTCCCCATGACTCCAACCTCCCTGCCTACCTCCCCATGATTCCTCCCTCCCTGCCTCCCCATGACTCCTCCCTCCCTGCCTACCTCCCCATGATTCCTCAATCCTTGCCTACCTCCCCATGATTCCTCCTTCCCTGCCTACCTCCCCATGATTCCTCCCTCCCTGCCTACCTCCCCATGACTCCTCCCTCCCTGCCTACCTCCCCATGATTACTCCCTCCCTTCCTACCTCCCCATGATTCCTCCCTCCCTGCCTACCTCCCCATGACTCCTCCTCCCTGCCTACCTCCCCATGACTCCTCTCTCCCTGCCTACCTCCCCATGACTCCTCCCTCCCTGCCTACCTCCCCATGACTCCTCCCTCCCTGCCTACCTCCCCATGACTCCTCCCTCCCTGCCTACCTCCCCATGACTACTCCCTCCCTGCCTACCTCCCCATGACTCCTCCCTGCCTACCTCCCCATGACTCCTCCCTCCCTGCCTACCTCCCCATGACTCCTCCCTCCCTGCCTACCTCCCCATGACTCCTCCCTCCCTGCCTACCTCCCAATGACTCCTCCCTCCCAGCCTACCTCCCCATGACTCCTCCCTCCCTGCCTACCTCCCCATGACTCCTCCCTCCCTGCCTACCTCCCCATGACTCCTCCCTCCCTGCCTACCTCCCCATGACTCCTCCCTCCCTGACTACCTCCCCATGATTCCTCAGTCCCTGCCTACCTCCCCATGATTCCTCCATCCCTGCCTACCTCCCCATGACTCCTCCCTCCCTGCCTACCTCGCCATGACTCCTCCCTCCCTGCCTACCTCCCCATGACTCCTACTTCCCTGCCTACCTCCCCATGACTCCTCCCTCCCCATGACTCCTCCCTCCCTGGCTACCTCCCCATGACTCCTCCCTCCCTGCCTACCTCCCCATGACTCCTCCCTGCCTACCTCCCCATGATTCCTCCCTCCCTGCCTACCTCCCCATGATTCCTCCCTCCCTGCCTACGTCTCCATGACTCCTCCCTCCCTGCCTACCTCCCCATGATTCCTCCCTCCCTGCCTACCTCCCCATGATTCCTCCCCGCCTACCTCCCAATGATTCCTCCCTGCCTACCTCCCCATGATTCCTCCATTCCTGCCTACCTCCCCATGACTCCTCCCTCCCTGCCTACCTCCCCATCAGTCCTCCCTCCCTGCCTACCTCTCCATGATTCCTCCCTCCCTGCCTACCTACCCATGACTCCTCCCTCCTTGCCTACCTCCCCATGATTCCTCCCTCCCTGCCTACCTCCCCATGATTCCTCCCTCCCTCCCTACCTCCCCATGATTCCTCCCTCCCTGCCTACCTACCTCCCCATGACTCCTCCCTCCCTGCCTACCTCCCCATGACTCCTCCCTCCCTGCCTACCTCCCCATGACTCCTCCCTCCCTGCCTACCTCCCCATGATTCCTCCCTCCCTGCTACCTCCCCATGACTCATCCCTCCCTTCCTACCTCCCCATGACTCCTCTCTCCCTGCCTACCTCCCCATGATTCCTCCCTCCCTGCCTACCTCCCCATGACTCCTCCCTCCCTACCTACCCAAGATTCGTCCATCCCTGCCTACCTCCCCATGATTCCTCCCTCCCTGCCTACCTCCCCATGATTCCTCCCTCCCTGCCTACCTCCCCATGACTCCTCCCTCCCTGCCTACCTCCCCATGATTCCTCCCTCCCTGCCTACCTCCCCATGACTCCTCCCTCCCTACCTCCCCATGATTCCTCCCTCCCTGCCTACCTCCCCATGATTCCTCCCTCCCTGCCTACCTCCCCATGACTCATCCCTCCCTACCTCCCCATGATTCCTCTCTGCCTACCTCCCCATGATTCCTCCCTGCCTACCTCCCCATGACTCCTCCCTCCCTGCCTACCTCCCCATGACTCCTCCCTCCCTGCCTACCTCCCCATGATTCCTCCCTCCCTGCCTACCTCCCCATGACTCCTCCCTCCCTGCCTACCTCCCCATGATTACTCCCTCCCTTCCTACATCCCCATGATTCCTCCCTCCCTGCCTACCTCCCCATGACTCCGCCTCCCTGCCTACCTCCCCATGACTCCTCTCTCCCTGCCTACCTCCCCATGACTCCTCCCTCCCTGCCTACCTCCCCATGACTCCTCCTTCCCTGCCTACCTCCCGATGACTCCTCCCTCCCTGCCTACCTCCCCATGACTACTCCCTCCCTGCCTACCTCCCCATGACTCCTCCCTCCCTACCACCCCAGGACTCCTCCCTCCCTGCCTACCTCCCCATGACTCCTCCCTCCCTGCCTACCTCCCCATGACTCCTCCCTCCCTGCCTACCTCCCCATGACTCCTCCCTCCCTGCCTACCTCCCCATGACTCCTCCCTCCCTGCCTACCTCCCCATAACTCCTCCCTCCCTGCCTACCTCCCCATGACTCCTCCCTCCCTGCCTACCTCCCCATGACTCCTCCCTCCCTGCCTACCTCCCTATGACTCCTCCCTCCCTGACTACCTCCCCATGATTCCTCAGTCCCTGAATACCTCCCCATGATTCCTCCTTCCCTGCCTACCTCCTCATGACTCCTCCCTCCCTGCCTACCTCCCCATGACTCCTCCCTCCCTGCCTACCTCCCCATGACTCCTCCTTCCCTGCCTACCTCCCCATGACTCCTCCCTCCCTGCCTACCTCCCCATGACTCCTCCCTCCCTGGCTACCTCCATATGACTCCTCCCTCCCTGCCTACCTCCCCATGACTCCTCCCTGCCTACCTCCCCATGATTCCTCCCTCCCTGCCTACCTCCCCATGATTTCTCCCTCCCTGCCTACGTCTCCATGACTCCTCCCTCCCTGCCTACCTCCCCATGATTCCTCCCTCCCTGCCTACCTCCCCATGATTCCTCCCCGCCTACCTCCCCATGATTCCTCCCTGCCTACCTCCCCATGATTCCTCCATCCCTGCCTACCTCCCCCTGACTCCTCCCTCTTTGCCTACCTCCCCATGATTTCTCCCTCCCTGCCTACCTCCCCGTGATTCCTCCCTCCCTGCCTACCTCTCCATGATTCCTCCCTCCCTGCCTACCTCCCCATGACTCCTCCCTCCTTGCCTACCTCCGCATGATTCCTCCCTCCCTGCCTACCTCTCCATGATTCCTCCCTCCCTGCCTACCTCCCCATGATTCCTCCCTCCCTGCCTACCTACCTCCCCATGACTCCTCCCTCCCTGCCTACCTCCCCATGACTCCTCCCTCCCTGCCTACCTCCCCATGACTCCTCCCTCCCTGCCTACCTCCCCATGATTCCTCCCTCCCTGCTACCTCCCCATGACTCATCCCTCCCTGCCTACCTCCCCATGATTCCTCCCTGCCTACCTCCCCATGATTCCTCCCTCCCTGCCTACCTCCCCATGACTCCTCCCTCCCTACCTTCCCATGATTCGTCCATCCCTGCCTACCTCCCCATGATTCCTCCCTCCCTGCCTACCTCCCCATGATTCCTCCCTCCCTGCCTACCTCCCCATGACTCCTCCCTCCCTGCCTACCTCCCCATGATTCCTCCCTCCCTGCCTACCTCCCCATGACTCCTCCCTCACTACCTCCCCATGATTCCTCCCTCCCTGCCTACCTCCCCATGATTCCTCCCTCCCTGCCTACCTCCCCATGACTCATCCCTCCCTACCTCCCCATGATTCCTCTCGGCCTACCTCCCCATGATTCCTCCCTCTCTGCCTACCTCCCCATGACTCCTCCCTCCCTGCCTACCTCCCCATGATTCCTCCCTCCCTGCCTACCTCCCCATGACTCCTCCTTCTTTGCCTACCTCCCCGTGATTCCTCAGTCCCTGCCTACCTCCCCATGATTCCTCCCTCCCTGCCTACCTCCCCATGATTCCTCCCTCCCTGCCTACCTCCCCATGACTCCTCCCTCACTGCCTACCTCCCCATGACTCCTCCCTCCCTGCCTACCTCCCCATGATTCCTCCCTCCCTGCCTACCTCCCCATGATTCCTCCCTCCCTGCCTACCTCCCCATGACTCCTCCCTCACTGCCTACCTCCCCATGACTCCTCCCTCCCTGCCTACCTCCCCATGACTCCTCCCTCCCTGCCTACCTCCCCATGACTCCTCCCTCCCTGCCTACCTCCCCATGACTCCTCCCTCCCTGCCTACCTCCCCTTGACTCCTCCCTCCCTGCCTACCTCCCCATAACTCCTCCCTCCCTGCCTACCTCCCCATGACTCCTCCCTCCCTGCCTACCTCCCCATCATTCCTCAGTCCCTGCCTACCTCCCCATGATTCCTCCCTCCCTGCCTACCTCCCCATGACTCCTCCCTCCCTGCCTACCTTCCCATGACTCCTCCCTCCCTGCCTTCCTCCCCATGACTCCTCCCTCCCTGCCTTCCTCCTCATGACTCCTCCCTCCCTGCCTACCTCCCCATTACTCCTCCCTCCCTGCCTACCTCCCCATGACTCCTCCCTCCCTGCCTACCTCCCCATGATTCCTACTTCCCTGCCTACCTTTCCATGATTCCTACCTCCCTGCCTACCTCCCCATGATTCCTCCCTCCCTGCCTACCTCCCCATGACTCCTCCCTCCCTGCCTACCTCCGCATGATTCCTACCTCCCTGCCTACCTCCCCATGACTCCTCCCTCCCTGCCTACCTCCCCATGACTCCTCCCTCCCTGCCTACCTCCCCATGACTCCTCCCTCCCTGCCTACCTCCCCATGACTCCTCCCTCCCTGCCTACCTCCCCATGACTCCTCCCTCCCTGCCTACCTCCCCATGACTCCTCCCTCCCTGCCTACCTCCCCATGATTCCTCCCTCCCTGCCTTCCTCCTCATGATTCCTCCCTCCCTGCCTACCTCCCCATGACTCCTCCCTCCCTGCCTACCTCCCCATGATTCCTCCCTCCCTGCCTACCTCCCCATGACTCCTCCCTCCCTGCCTACCTCCCCATGACTCCTCCCTCCCTGCCTACCTCCCCATGACTCCTCCCTCCCTGCCTACCTCCCCATGACTCCTCCCTCCCTGCCTACCTCCCCATGACTCCTCCCTCCCTGGCTACCTCCCCATGACTCCTCCCTCCCTGCCTACCTCCCCATGACTCCTCCCTTCCTACCTCCCCATGATTCCTCCCTCCCTGCCTACCTCCCCATGATTCCTCCCTCCCTGCCTATGCCTCCCTCCCTGCCTATTCCTCCCTCCCTGCCTACCTCCCCATGGTTCCTCCCTGCCTACCTCCCCATGATTCCTCCATCCCTGCCTACCTCCCCATGACTCCTCCCTCCCTACCTCCCCATGATTCCTCCCTCCCTGCTTACCTCCCCATGATTCCTCCCTCCCTGCCTACCTCCCCATGACTCCTCCCTCCTTACCTCCCCATGATTCCTCCCTCCCTGCCTACCTCTCCATGATTCCTCCCTCCCTGCCTACCTCCCCATGATTCCTCCCTGCCTACCTCTCCATTACTCGTCCCTCCCTGCCTACCTCCCCATGACTCCTCCCTCCCTGCCTACCTCCCCATGACTCCTCCATCCCTGCCTACCTCCCCATGACTCCTCCCTCCCTGCCTACCTCCCCATGACTCCTCCCTCCCTGCCTACCTCCCCATGATTCCTCCCTGCCTACCTCTCCATTACTCTCGTCCCTCCCTGCCTACCTCCCCATGACTCCTCCCTCCCTGCCTACCTCCCCATGACTCCTCCCTCCCTGCCTACCTCCCCATGATTCCTCCCTCCCTGCCTACCTCCCCATGATTCCTCCCTCCCTGCCTACCTCCCCATGATTCCTCCCTCCCTGCCTACCTGCCCATGATTCCTCCCTCCCTTCCTACCTCCCCATGACTCCTCCCTCCCTGCCTACCTGATTCCTCCCTCCCTTCCTACCTGCCCATGACTCCTCCCTCCCTGCCTACCTCCCCATGATTCCTCCCTCCCTGCCTACCTCCCCATGATTCCTCCCTCCCTGCCTACCTCCCCATGAATCCTCCCTCTCTGCCTACCTCCCCATGAATCCTCCCTCCCTGCCTACCTCCCCATGACTCCTCCCTCCCTGCCTACCTCCCCATGACTCCTCCCTCCCTGCCTACCTCCCCATGACTCCTCCCTCCCTGCCTACCTCCCCATGACTCCTCCATCCCTGCCTACCTCCCCATGACTCCTCCCTCCCTGCCTACCTCCCCATGACTCCTCCCTCCCTTCCTACCTCCCCATGACTCCTCCCTTCCTTCCTACCTCCCCATGATTCCTCCCTCCCTGCCTACCTCCCCATGATTCCTCCCTCCCTGCCTACCTCTCCACGGCTCCTCCCACCCTGCCTACCTCCCCATGATTCCTCCCTCCTTGCCTACCTCCCCATGATTCCTCCCTCCCTGCCTACCTCCCCATGGTTCCTCCCTGCCTACCTCCCCATGATTCCTCCATCCCTGCCGACCTCCCCATGACTCCTCCCTCCCTACCTCCCCATGATTCCTCCCTCCCTGCTTACCTCCCCATGATTCCTCCCTCCCTGCCTACCTCCCCATGACTCCTCCCTCCTTACCTCCCCATGATTCCTCCCTCCCTGCCTACCTCTCCATGATTCCTCCCTCCCTGCCTACCTCCCCATGATTCCTCCCTGCCTACCTCTCCATTACTCGTCCCTCCCTGCCTACCTCCCCATGACTCCTCCCTCCCTGCCTACCTCCCCATGAGTCCTCCCTCCCTGCCTACCTCCCCATGATTCCTCCCTCCCTGCCTACCTCCCCATGATTCCTCCCTCCCTGCCTACCTCCCCATGATTCCTCCCTCCCTGCCTACCTCCCCATGATTCCTCCCTCCCTGCCTACCTCCCCATGACTCCTCCCTCCCTGCCTACCTCCCCATGATTCCTCCCTCCCTGCCTACCTCCCCATGATTCCTCCCTCCCTGCCTACCTCCCCATGACTCCTCCCTCCCTGCCTACCTCCCCATGACTCCTCCCTCCCTGCCTACCTCCCCATGACTCCTCCCTCCCTGCCTACCTCCCCATGACTCCTCCCTCCCTGCCTACCTCCCCATCTCTCCTCCCTCGCTGCCTACCTCCCCATGACTCCTCCCTCCCTGCCTACCTCCCCATGACTCCTCCCTCCCTGCCTACCTCCCCATATCTCCTCCCTCCCTGCCTACCTCCCCATGACTCCTCCCTCCCTGCCTACCTCCCCATGACTCCTCCCTCCCTGCCTACCTCCCCATATCTCCTCCCTCCCTGCCTACCTCCCCATGACTCCTCCCTCCCTGCCTACCTCCCCATGACTCCTCCCTCCCTGCCTACCTCCCCATATCTCCTCCCTCCCTGCCTACCTCCCCATGACTCCTCCCTCCCTGCCTACCTCCCCATGACTCTTCCCTCCCTGCCTACCTCCCCATGACTCTTCCCTCCCTGCCTACCTCCCCATATCTCCTCCCTCCCTGCCTACCTCCCCATGACTCCTCCCACCCTGCCTACCTCCCCAAGACTCTTCCCTCCCTGCCTACCTCCCCATGACTCCTCCCTCCCTGCCTACCTCCCCATGACTCCTCCCTCCCTGCCTACCTCCCCATGACTCTTCCCTCCCTGCCTACCTCCCCATGACTCCTCCCTCCCTGCCTACCTCCCCATATCTCCTCCCTCCCTGCCTACCTCCCCATGACTCCTCCCTCCCTACCTCCCCATGATTCCTCCCTCCCTGCTTACCTCCCCATGATTCCTCCCTCCCTGCCTACCTCCCCATGACTCCTCCCTTCCTACCTGCTTCTCAGAGATAGTTTGCAACAAACTAGTCACTTAGGTGTTGAGATAGAACAATCGGCGAGTCTTGATGCATCGTCCATTTATCTGTCTGGCAAATGGTTGTGTCAGATAGCATCTCCTGCCCACTACATCACCAGCACGTGTGACGACTCTTTAGTAGCTTCGTGGGGCGTGGGTGTGGGCGTGGATGTGGGTGTGAGTGTGGGCGTGAGTGTGGGTGTTTGGTGTGGGTGTCAGATAGCATCTCGCACCCACTACATCACAAGCTCGTGCAAGGACTATTTAGTAGCTCTGTGAGGAGTGGGTGTGAGTATTAGGTGTGAGTGTGGAGGCTAGGGTGTGGAGGCGCGGGTGTTTGTTGTAGGCGTCAGATAACGTCTCTCCCCGCTACATCACTATCACGTGTGACCACTATTTAGTACCTCAGTGGTGCGAGGGGTAGACATGAGTGTGGGCGTGGATCCAGTACTGCATGAGTGTGGGCGTGGGTTCAGTACTGCATGAGTGTGAGCGTGGGTTCAGTACTGCATGAATGGGTGTGCTGTTGGCAGACTATGGGAGCTGTGGATGGGCTGAGGGTGGGCTGTGGATGGGCTGAGGGTGGGCTTTGGATGGGCTGAGGGTGGGCTCAGGGTGGGCTTTGGATGGGCCGTGGATGGGCTGAGGGTGGGCTCTGTGTGGGCTTTGGATGGGCTGAGGGTGGGCTCTGGGTGGGTTGTTGGCGAGATTTACGTAGGCAGTTTTTAATCCATAAATCATGTAGTCATCAGAAAGCAATAAACCCTTATGAGAATTATTCAGTGTTTAACGAGACTATCAGTAAATCATGGGATGCTGACCACCATCTTGTAGACGTTTCTTTGGCCCTTCATATGCATCGGAGATTATTTTTGTTTAAACGAGACGGAAGTAACTGCAGAATGTACGCGTCAGCACACAATCTTTAAAACTCTTAAGCGTTAAACATCAATCTTTAAATTTTCTGTGTTAAGAACGAGAGTCAACCTTTTATGGAAGCGTTTCGAATATTTATCATTTATCTAGAGAGTCACATGGTAATTTTCAAGTCGTAAATAAAAGTACTTTGAGACCGCAGACAGAGAATCAGTGAGTGATGTTAGTGCTAAACATTGTTTCAGACAACGGAACAATGCTCTTCTCCAGACTGAGGGACTGACCACCTCAAAACTTCAAGGGTGATGGACTGATTACATCGTCTTCAAGTATCTTCTGCTTCTATCAACTTTTCTGTACTCGACTGAAGAAGCCTACTGTGTAGGCGAAACGTTTCGAAATAAAGATACCTAACTGTTGCATATGTGTCTTACCTAACAATCTGTCGGTATTTTATACCATTTTAATGTTCATAGTGCTAAACAACTTGGCAATCGTGGAAATCAAAACAGGAAGACAAGAAAATGTAGTTCAAATTGTCCACTGTTTTCTAGATATAACATTCAGAGTTATCACATCGCCCTACCGAACTCGCCCGACTCAAACTTACACTTTTTACTCCCTTATTATCTCGCAGAAATCGCCTTCTAATGTGTGAAATTCACCTTGACTGAAACAATAAGACGCTGAAACATTAGTAGCTTCTTTTTGGAAGCTCCTGTCCTCTGGAAAAATTTATTTGCTATGTTCAAGGTTTTTATTTACAATCCACTGACATTGTGAAAAAAAAAGCGTTCGCGCAATGTAACTATCATATAAAATTAGGAAGCCGCATACCTCGGATGAACCTTATTTTTGTAATAAAACAAAATTTGATACCAGCTCAAAAAATGCTGATTACAATTCCCCCCAAAAAATTGGTTAACTATAGCTGCTGCTGTTTGTGCCTCAGTGGAGCAGACGTAGTAATATGAACATTTTCTAAGTTCTCTGCATTGTTCCTACCACTAGACTGATAGACGGAACACGTCATAGTGTTATGCTCTACAAATAACTGTTCGTACGTTCCAAACGGTTGTTTGGAACGTTCGAGTTACCATTCGTATTCTCACCAACGACAATATTGTCGTGCTTTTAATACGAATACCAGTAATAATGCTCCAAGTCATAATTTTAAAAGAAGACTTGCACCATCAGTACACACCTACACCCCTTCCCTTCCCCAAGGCAAAATTTATGGATCTTTGTACTCAGAGCCTCCATGTAATACCCTTGGCGCCTTAAACGACCCTGATAAAGCTCCTGGAAAGGAAGTAAACAAGAATCTTCATAATGATGACAAAATAAGCTTGAATGAGGAAATCAGTGATGTTAACGAGTAAGGTAAATTTACTGGCAGTATAAATAACAGTTACATTACAGTGACTGATAGCGACTGAAGTAACAATGATGAAAGAATAATCGCTTGCACCATGAATCAGTGCCAACTTTACTAAGAGCGGAAATGTTTAGGAAGGCATGTAGAATTTACATGCCTGAAGATGCTGAAGCAAGCATGATCAAGTCTAGACTTTTATTATGAGGAAAATGTGTTGGCATTAACTAAATCATAAGCGGAAAACGTGTTATGGCAAGCAGCATTATAAGCAGGGAAACGTGTTATGACAAGCAGCATTATAAGCAGGGAAACGTGTTATGGCAAGCAGCATTATAAGCAGGGAAACGTGTTATGGTGAGCATCATTATAAGCAGGGAAACGTGTTATGGCAAGCAGCATTGTAAGCAGGGAAACGTGTTATGGCAAGCAGCATTATAAGCAGGGAAACGTGTTATGGCAAGCAGCATTATAAGCAGGGAAACGTGTTATGGCAAGCAGCATTATAAGCAGGGAAACGTGTTATGGCAAGCAGCATTATAAGCAGGGAAACGTGTTATGGCAAGCAGCATTATAAGCAGGGAAACGTGTTATGGCAAGCAGCATTATAAGCAGGGAAACGTGTTATGGCAAGCAGCATTATAAGCAGGGAAACGTGTTATGGTGAGCATCATTATAAGCAGGGAAACGTGTTATGGCAAGCAGCATTGTAAGCAGGGAAACGTGTTATGGCAAGCAGCATTATAAGCAGGGAAACGTGTTATGGCAAGCAGCATTATAAGCAGGGAAACGTGTTATGGCAAGCAGCATTATAAGCAGGGAAACGTGTTATGGCAAGCAGCAATATAAGCAGGGAAACGTGTTATGGCAAGCAGCATTATAAGCAGGGAAACGTGTTATGGCAAGCAGCATTATAAGCAGGGAAACGTGTTATGGCAAGCAGCAATATAAGCAGGGAAACGTGTTATGGCAAGCAGCATTATAAGCAGGGAAATGTGTTATGGCAAGCAGCATTATAAGCAGGGAAACGTGTTATGGCGAGCATCATTATAAGCAGGGAAACGTGTTATGGCAAGCAGCATTATAAGCAGGGAAACGTGTTATGGCAAGCAGCATTATAAGCAGGGAAACGTGTTATGGCAAGCAGCATTATAAGCAGGAAAACGTGTTATAGCAAGCAGCATTATAAGCAGGGAAACGTGTTATGGCGAGCATCATTATAAGAGGAAAACCTGTTATGGCGAGCATCATTATAAGCAGGGAAACGTGTTATGGCAAGCAGCATTATAAGCAGGGAAACGTGTTATGGCGAGCATCATTATAAGTAGGGAAACGTGTTATGGCGAGCATCATTATAAGCAGGGAAACGTGTTATGGCAAGCAGCATTATAAGCAGGGAAACGTGTTATGGCAAGCAGCATTATAAGCAGGGAAACGTGTTATGGCGAGCATCATTATAAGCAGGGAAACGTGTTATGGCGAGCATCATTATAAGCAGGGAAACGTGTTATGGCAAGCAGCATTATAAGCAGGGAAACGTGTTATGGCAAGCAGCATTATAAGCAGGGAAACGTGTTATGGCAAGCAGCATTATAAGCAGGGAAACGTGTTATGGCAAGCAGCATTATAAGCAGGGAAACGTGTTATGGCGAGCATCATTATAAGCAGGGAAACGTGTTATGGCAAGCAGCATTATAAGCAGGGAAACGTGTTATGGCGAGCAGCATTATAAGCAGGGAAACGTGTTATGGCAAGCAGCATTATAAGCAGGGAAACGTGTTATGGCAAGCAGCATTATAAGCAGGGAAACGTGTTGGGCTAGCGTTATTACAAGGAAACGTGCTGGGCTACCGTTATTATAAGGAAACGTGTTGGGCTACCGTTATTACAAGGAAACATGTTGGGCTATCGTTATAAGGAAACGTGTTGGGCTACCATTATTACAAGGAAACGCGTTGGGCTACCATTATTACAAGGAAACGTGTTAGGCTACCGTTATAAGGAAACGTGCTGGGGGCCACAGCACTATGATTAGGTAAACGTGGTGGTGCCTCCAGAATTATAATGAGAAAACGTGTTAAGAGTACGAGCATTTAAGTGAAGGAATTGTGTTGAAACCACCAGCATTATAATGGGATTAATATACAATTGATGTCACCGGCATTATAAGAATGGGAAACGTGTTGGGACAACCACCAATGTAAGGAGCGAAAAATGTTGGAGCCTCCAGCTGCTACATACGCAAGTTCACTGCTCATATACTTGGGTCATTATATTTCGTAATGTACTTACTGTAAATCCTCCAAATTTGTTTAGCACTATTGGGAGTAGAGTTTCGTGAAAATATTATTAGTATGTGTGTGTGTGTGTGTGTGTGTGTGTGTGTGTGTGTGTGTGTGTGTGTGTGTGTGTGTGTGTGTGTGTGTGTGTGTGTGTGTGTGTGTGTGTGTGTGTGTTCACATCAGGAATAGCAGTTGCAAGAATTATAATTTTCGAGGTTATTAGTATACACAGTATTTCTCAGTATCACTTGTACCTGTTCTTTCAAGTATATTTTTATTAAGTTTTATTATCTATATAACATTTACTGGAGTGATACTTGTATATAAAGAATGAGATATATTCTCGTTCCTGGGCCACATTACAGCTCTTGTACCTCTTGACGTCAAGTTTACAATGTTTTACCCGAGTAATTTCAAAATTTTGCAGTGTTTGACAGGTTGAACTCCAGCTTCTGGGCTTCAGGTTAGTGTTCTGTCACAGTTCCTCTGCCTCCTGATGATGTTGGTTTGCTACTCCTGGTTTTCTAGAGAGTATTTAGATACAGCTGGAAAAAAAAACAGTATAAAATACCGACAAAGGTGACATAAAATACATGAGCAGTATAAGCAATAAAGAAGCCATTTAAGAAACGTTTCCTCATTAAAATATCTTAATACTGCACATGTGTCTTACTTAAGTGCAGCTCCTTGTCCTCCACGAGTTTAAGGCCAACACAACATAAACAATTCTGGGGTCAACATTTTCTACCCAAAACTCTACAGACAGCTTGTTGCAACCCCTGAATGGGTTGCAATGATTATTATGTACATATATAATTATTACCTTTTCATTTAATTTTATATTGCTTATATTTGCGATAATAGCTAATTCGTAAATGTATTGCTTTATATTGTTATTTGATTTGTTAGGTAGGATGTAACATATTATGTGCTCAGTTCAAGTCTTGATTGTCTAACTACTGTAATTATCGCTTGTGGCTCGTTTCCCTGCCGGCTTCTCGTTGTTACTGAGCTGTGCTGTCCACGGAGCTATCACGTGATCGAGGGGGGGTGTCCTCACCTCACCTGAAGTATTCAGTCTGGTCTAGACTCTCTTGGTGGTTGGACAGATTGTCTCTCATTATTCTTGTTAGTTCTGTAGAACTCTGTTCACAGAACATTGTATAGACTTAGTGATTTTCGACGTTGTACTGAGGTTGTGTGTCTCTTAGACACTCCGAGTAATTCAGGTCCTGAGCTGTAACTTCTGACCTAATTTGTACTGGTTTCTGTGTATTGTCACAGTCGGGTATTTTCTTATGCTGAACTTAGATTCAGTAGTATGGGAGTTTTGTGACTTTTGTGGAGGATCTGCAGATGGTCCCTACTTAGTGTCGTTATATTATCTCCTTGTTCCTGATTCTGTGTCGCAGTCGCTTTTTATATTGCTATTGGGCTTAGCATTCTTTTTATTGTTCAAGCAGACTGTTCTGACTGCCAGTTGGTTAAGAAGTTAGTTTATCTGAGGACTTTGTCAGTCACTTGTTTAAGTCTAGTCGAGTCGTGAGACATAGCGAACTACTTAGAGCACTTACACACATACACAAACTTGTACATATTTGTAATATCTTATTAAATGTTAATGTACCAGACGGTACTTAAGAATTATAAATGTGATATGTGCTTTCAGCACAATAATATTGTACTCGAGAGATGTGATATTATTTTGATTACTGTGATTAATTTAATTTAATTTGATAATATACCTCTAGACTTAATAAATTGATTAAATTTTAATTTCTCTAGTTAGTAGCCTACCAGTTGTAATCCTGAAGCACTATTGAATCATACTGAATTCTAATGGATAATTGGACAAGGATACTGACTACTTGTTACGAAAACCCAGTAACAGGCTGGATGCTAGAAGGGCAGTCCTTTCTAGTATTCACTGGAGATCTCTAAGCTTTTAGAATCGCGTTTTTTGTAACACAGCTTACACCGCTGAAATCCTAACAAAACACTCAAACACCACTGTGGCGACACTAATTCTTTGTACCCCTTTTCTGAGTCGTAATCACACCAGTCATCTGCCAGTCAACTCCGAGTCCGAGTCCTACGTGGTGTTGCCGAGGTAGCAATTACTGAGCAGCCACTGTACTCAACCAGTGCTTAAACAAAGCCCTAACAGCAATTATTATAATCAAGGGGAAGCGCTAGACATCCCCGCCCGTGGGGGGGGATGTGGAAGGTATTCAGGCTTAATTTGGGGAACTGGAGCACGGATCCAATTCCCTAGATCAAGAGCCCCTCGCCAGCATCAAGGACCCTTCCTTGAGGGGCCCTAACAGCAAGGTTATATATAGTAGAAAGCCTTGGCGGCGGTGTGCAAGAGAACGAGGAAGAGGACGCGGTAACTGTCCATAATCTTTCAACTTCCCCGACAAACTCAAGACACATACCAGCCAGGTACATAGCCATCCCCACCCCTTCCCACAGAGCTCTAAACCCGACAGACCCCAAGCACGTGCCCACTAGGCACAAAATATACCCCCCTGACCTCTCAGCTTACCCCACACACACACCCAAGAATGTATCAACAGGGTACATTACCCCACTCTTATTAGCGACCTGCTCATCTCAGTCAAGGTCTACAGCTGACTCTACTGAGAAATCACTTACCAAATATTATGTAAATCCTAAAGCTGCGGCTAACAAAACACCGCCTTTCTAGGCTCCCAATTAGTCGTTAGCTGCTATCAAAAGAAATACAAAGCAGATACCTGCAAGCGAGACGGCAGGTGTAATTACTGCCACAAGAGAATTCATGGCGCAACTAATAAGAGCTGGGAGATAGGCACCACAGAATATTTGGAGATTTTTTTTCTTTTGACAAACCAGATGGATCTCAGATGCAGTGCAGACCTATGTTAAAAGTCGGCTAGCCTGCAAACATATCAAAAACTACCAAACTGATGACATCTACTATTGGATCTTTCAATTTACCACAAGATCTGGTGGGTTCAACTTCTCTAATGTGTGTTCGAAATGCGACAAAATGAAAATGGACTCCCAGGAGACAATAACAGCTCAAAAATGATCATAATGTTATACTAATGCATCGCATATGAATCTAGGAGACAAAACTAACACAAATGGAACTGTTTGTTCGATACCTTGAAGAAAATAACTCGTCGATCATCTATAACCTTGTCCCAGGTAACATCACCCAGCTTAATGGAGGTAGGCTTGACTATGCCATACTGTTGTCTGTGGTTCTATTGTGCATGAGCTGTCCTGTTAAGTCCATACACAATAAATAATGTAAAGCTACTGCTCTTTGATTTGTCCAACAACCCTGTCCTCGATTTATTTACGTTCAGTTCACTAAAGATGTCCTGCAGACCACTGAACACAGTCTCTCATCGTGCTCATTCTAAAACCAAACTTTCACGAGTTTAGTTGCAGCTCGTTAACTTCTTGCATGTGTAAAGTTGACGAGTAAGACATGTGCAACAGTTTGGTATCTATATTGTATCAAAAAGCAGCTCTGGGGTCAATAAGATCACCATCGTACCAGGACTCTGCCTCATGAAATATTCGCAAACAAATTCGCGAGCTTCTACCAGGTAGGAACCACTAGAAACTGATGAGATTTGGTGCTGTATTTGGATATTTTAAGGTTGGTTCTCTTAAGGACTTCACTCGTTTTGAAAACAGTATAAAATACTGAGAAGTTGATAAGTAAAACACGTGTGGAACACTTGGGTATCTTCATTGTTGAAATGTTTCTCCAATACAGTAAGTTTCTTCAGCCAAATACAGAGGCAGTAGGTCTAGTACCGCGAAAAAAATATGTAATTAGTCCATCAAGTTTGAGGTGGTTAGTCCCTCAGCTTGGAGATCAGTTCAGCTCCAGATCATGGAACCGAGCTCTTCTCCAGGCTGAGAGACCGACCACCACAAATACTATTTCTCCAAAGTTGAAGGACTGATTACATCATCTTTCCTTCGCTGCTATACCTACTACTTCTTCATCTGACTGAAGAAATCTACTGTGTTGGCTAAACATTACAACAATAAAGATACCCAGCTGTTGCACGCGTGTCTTATAAACCTGTCAGCACTTTATACCATTCTCATCATGTGTAAAGTCCTTAAGAGAACTGGCCTCAAAATATCCCAATACAGCACCAAGTCTCTCTCAATTTCTACTGATTCCTACCTGGTAGAAGCGCCAGAACTTGCTTTGCCGAATACTTCACCAGAGACTTGGCAAGATGGTAACCTTATTGACCTCAAAGCTGCTTTTGATACAGCCAACAGATAATTTATTTTGGAACAATTGAGCAGCTTTGGAGTCCGAGGGAAACAAGTACTTACCTGGATCCAAAGATACTTGAGCAACAGAACAGCCTCTCATATATGAAGGTGTAAAGAGTATCAGCAATGCCTCATTTGAGTTGGGTACGCCTTAGAGTGGCGTATTCAGTCCCACTCTTTTTAATGTAGTTGTACATGAGTAGTATACAAAACCAGTTTGTGTCAAAAATCCCTTCACAAGACGGTTTCTCATTTGTTATGCGGATGATATCTGCATCTTGCAAACAGACAATAACCTTTTCTCGAAAATAACAAATGTGATACCTATCTACAGAGCAAGAGACAGGTCCTTAGCATCGAATTATAGACCAATTAGCCTAACTGAGGTTATCTGAAGCCGCCTTGAGAAACAAACCGATCAATGAATCTCAGCACGGTTTTACAAAGGAGCGTTCATGTCTTAGAAATTTACTGACTTTTTTCACTAAGATAATTGAGGAGGTAGATCATGGTAATAAATATGATACTGTGTATATGGACTTCAGAAAGGCTTCTGAAAAAGATACATCGGAGATTGTTGAGGAAAACAGAAGCACGTGGAAAAGGGAAAAAAATCCTGGATTGAGGTGTGATGGAGAGACAGGCAACAGTGTTTGCATAAATGGGGAGAGATCAGAGTGGGGACGCGTCACAAGAAGTGTTCCACAGGGGTCAGTGTTGGGTCCATTGTTGTTCACAATATACATAAACGACATAGATGAGGGAACAAATAACGACATAAGCAAGTTTGCTTATGATACTAAAATAGGCCGTCATATTAACTTCAACGAGGACACTTGAGCGCTACAGTAAGTTCTGAATAGACTGATGCAGTGGTCGGAGAAATGTGAGATGCAGTTTAATATAGACAAATGCAAAGTTCTAAGCCTTGGAAATGAAACTATGTCGCCTATAAATTAAATAATGTAGATCGTAATCACTTTGAATGCGAAATTTTTTTAGTCCTGGTCAACAGAAATATAAAGCCACGACGACAGTGCGTAAGTGTGGTCAACAAAGCGAACAGAATTCTTGGCTTCATATCAAGAAGTATAAATAACAGGAATCCTCAGGTTATTCTTCAACTCTATATATCGCATTACAGAATGGACATAAATGAGCTGGAAAACGCACAGAGCAGGATGACAAAGTTGATATCTTTCCTACCAGGACAGACTGAGGGCAATGAATCTACACTCTCTAGAAAGGTGTAGAATTATGGGGGATATGACTGAGGTGTATAAATGGATAAAAGTTGGAAAATTTTATATTTAAAAAGACTATAGAAAAGCACTGGTTTGGTAACAGAGTTGTGGATGAATGGATGTGACCTGGACCTGCCTAGTATGGGCCAGTAAGCCTGCTCAGTGCTCCTCCTTTTTTGTTATCCTGGTTCTACGATGTGGAAAAAGACTCTTATGTACATTATTATAATCATAACCAAGCGTTAAACCCTTACGGTTTTAACGCTTGGTTATGACCTTAGAAATGTGCGATGACCGTAGAAACTTGTGTTCAACACAGGGACGATGTTGGACACCTCATGAGATTCAGTGAAGCCAGATTAGTCATTAAGAAAGATTTACGACAACGAAAGCTTATAGATGCTGCCCTAATTGCTGCCAGTAACACTATCCATAAAAAATCCGAAAGTTACACTATATCCAACTGCTATTCAACAGGATATTACCCATTCTGGAGACCGCTGAAACATGATGTTGACAGGTCTTTTTAAAGCCAACCCATCTCACCACACTGTAATACTACTACTACCACCATCCTCCTGCAGCTCCTCACCTGACTCCTGCCACTATATATACTCTCGCTATTAGGACTAAAGACGCCACTTGTGATGAAATTTTTCTTCTAATATATGCCCTGAACTGTAGATAATTGTCTTTTTTTCCCATCTTGCCAGTATCACAATACCATTTGTATGGTCCTAAGATGCATCAGCCATTAACGTGGCTTAACGAGATTAAGAAATTAACACTGTCTTACACACAAAATGGAAAACAATAACCAATACATACGAATTTCACTCTCCGCCGTCGTCATATTTTTGGCACCTTTTTTGAGTTTGAACTTGCCACTGAAGGTTATGGAGATTATTCGTGCCACTGCTGGATGCTGGGAATGCGGTCAACAACTCTGGTCACAGGGTACGTGAACAACTTTGGTCACAGGGTACGTGAACAACTTCGGTCACAGGGTACGTGAACAACTTTGGTCACAGGGTACGTGAACAACTTTGGTCACAGGGTACGTGAACATAATGTATCAAGAATTCGGTCTTCGTTACCACACACAAGTTTGAAATTTGAAGTCGAATGGATGAGACGTTCTTGAGTTAGGAGGGAAATAAAATATAAAAGCTGTGAAAAAAAAATTAAGAAACTTAGGGTTATCCCTTCGGGGATACCTAATGATAAATGACATCAGAGACAGTGGGTTCCAAATACTAGATACCCTTGCTCGGGGATCAACAGAAATGTTATCCCAGTCACACAATTAGTCCTCTAAATCGACAGGGTTGAACTATGCCACTACCAATCAAGAAAAGGCTGATAATTTAATTCATTTTCCTGCAAAGCTGCTCGTACTAGACTGTATAGTTTCAAAAATTTTATTTAGGAAAAAAAAAACAAGAGGTTAGTCGCCCAAATTTCAGAACGTAATAATGTTGGTAGAATTACTGACAATATGTAAAGTAAAAGGACAAGTGCAACTAATGTGACATTTTATTGTGGCAACGATTCGCGCTCCAGGAGCTTTGTCAAGCCGTTACAAAGAGTACATGGACACAGAGGGTATATGTAGGCTCAGAGTGAGGTGCGATACTAGTGGTAGTAGTAGTAGTAGTGATATAAGTTGTAGTAGTAGTACAATATGGTAGAACAATTAACTCGCACATGAGTAAAAGGATATAAAAGCTATTACTTGGGTAACATAAAAATAGGTCAGATAAATACGGACTGGATAAGGGCAGCCTGTTTCAGTGTTCATTCTCTGTAATGTGCTTTGTGTAGTATTAACAGGAGAGACTATGTGATGGCAGGGTTTATTGTTTTCAGGAGGATTCTTGCTAAGACTTCAGAGATGGTGAAGCTGCCTTTGTTTTGTTTAATTGTATTCGAAACAGCGATAAGTGCTGATTCAAGGCACTTGCGTCTGCGGAAATTACTTTCTTTGATCACTAATTGGGCGACCCTGAATTTCATTACATGATTGGTGGAATTTCGGTGTTGTACACAAGCGTTGTTCAAGTTATCGTTCTTACATGCGTAAATGTGTTCATTGAGGCGGGTGTCGAGGTTTCTTGCTGTTTCACCTACATAAATCTTGTCGCAGCCTCCGCAGGGTATAGTGTAAACCCCTGCATTGACTGGTTCGTGGTGCTTTGATTTTGTCCTGGTTAGATCCTTTACTGAAGTGCTGGAAGCGATGGCGACCCTGGTGTTAGCTTGTGAAAGTACTTCAGAAACGTTCAGTGCAACCTGGCTGTTGGGAAGAATTATAACTTTGTTGGGAGTGGTGTTGGTGTGTGGAGAATTAATGATCTGAAGAGCTCTTTTCTTGCAAACTTTGATGAAAAAGGAAGGAAAATGTAACTCTGAAGGTTTGGTGAATGTATGTACATTCCTCGTCAAGAAACTCAGGACTACAAATTCAGTATGCTCTTAGGAAAAACCCGATGATGATGACTCTTTTGGTCATAGTATCGTGACTGGAATAGAAATGTGTGAGATCATTTTTATTGGTAGGTTTCCGATAAACTTGAAATCTTTGGTTATCTACTTTGTGAATGAGGACGTCGAGGAAAGGTAGTTTGTCATTGAACTCTTCTTCTAGTGTAAACTGGATCGCCGGTTCAACTGCGTTGAGCCTTGCCTGAAGATTCCGTACATCAAAATGTTTGGGAGTTATTACGAGGACGTCGTCCACGTAACCGTCGTAACGTAACCAAGTGACGCTTGAAGGGATGATGTTGGCTAAGTGTTCGGACTCTAGGTGTTCCATGTACAAATTGGCTAGGACGGCACTGATGGGGGACCCCATTCCCATGCCATAGGTTTGTTTATAGAGCCTGTTATTGAAAGAATAACAGTTGAAATTAACACAGAGTTCAATCAAGTCAACAAAATCTCCGGGAGGTAGAGGAAGGTTAAGGTCCTGATAGAGGAATATGCTTGATCGATTGCTGTGAAACGTCTACTTTTGTGGTCTACTTCACTAAATTCACGAATCTACTAAATTTGTAAATAATCGTATAATGACTGAGATTCCCATCGCCTTAAAGAACATTATTCATTATTTTGCATGATCGATGGTAGGTCACGTTTGCCTCGGAGAAAGTATAAATGATGATGATGAAGATAACAGTATTTTGTTAGACAACAGCAATATAAATATTACTCCTGAGGCAAGACATAATCACTTTATGATCCGGTCATCGGAGCTTTCTGTCAGTTAGCCAAGACCTACCACTGGATTACCAGACCAACGTCTTCCCCTTCCCTTCAAAAGAAATAATAATATATGATGGTAAGTTTTCCACCCTGTTTAAAAACATCCTTGAATATAATGGTAATCTCGGGAAAGCATGATAATACGATTAAGGTTGGAGTCAGGATGAATGAGTGTCTAAGAGCCCACCGATAATCTTGACATCTTGAGAGAGAAAGATGCGATTCTGCAGAAACTATGGGGAAAGATTTACAGAATCTTGCAAACAGTGCAGAAAACTCTCAAAACACTGAGGTGTATCTGAGAATTACTCAACTGCAGAGTCCAGAAAACTTTATAGAGGGAATAAGTTCACCTTCACTTATCCCTCCAATCCCATCTCCAATTTCTCGACAAGATAAATAACTGCACAAATCTCATGATTGTCGTTTCAGCAGTACCTCCAGTACCTTATGGATATAGTCTGTGCTGTATGTCAGTGGTATGTAATACCGATAAGATTCATAAAGACTTTGAACATCTGCTCCTGGGCTGAGGGACTGATTACCTCATCTTCTACCTCTCCAGTCTTCTGTCATTGGCTGGCAAAACGTTTACAGAATAAAGATAAAAATCATACACATGTACATCTGGGTATCTTTATCGTACACGTTTCGCCAACCAGTGGCTTTATCAATACAAATTCAAGGACATAATTTAAAGACAGTAGAACTATATACAAAAAAAATAAAATGAGGTAATCAGTCCCTCAGCCTTGGAGTTGGTAAGAGCACCGTAGTCTTAAAGAGTTTCAAGTACAGGCCAAGTCAGCTAGCGCTTATATACTGGCGCCAGGTGATGAGAGACGGGTAGCAGACTAAGATATTGTTACTAGTAGGCGGGATTTCCCATTGGAAGTAGGCCATACCCGAGGGACGGGTCAGTACTACTACTACTGATAAGGATTTGCCTTGTATGAGCCAGTATGCCTGCACAGGTGTTCCTCCACACTTACGTTCTTGCACAGGTGTTTAAATCATCATCTTAAGATCCCACGCACAGCTGATCGTGCAGTGACAGCTAATTCGACGAATAGTTATCAGCAGCAGCATCAGTCTGGCTGTCCCCGCCTCGAAAAAATCAATCCGTCAGAGATCTTTCATTACTGGAACAATCCGTGTTTGGAACTGATTTTTCCATGTGAACACGAGAAACATAAAAGACTTACCACCGAGGAAGGGTGACAAAAAAGAAAGAAAATCCCCAAAAAGAAAATACTTTCATCACACACACACATAATATATACATTATATATATATATATATATATATATATATATATATATATATATATATATATATATATATATATATATATATATATATATATATATATATATATATATATATATATATATATATATATATATATATATATATATATATATATATATATATATATATATATATATATTATATATATATGCGCGCCAGCTGTTCGAGATGGGTTCCCCAGTCTTTTTCCCTTCATTTCAGCCGGCTACAGCAAACCCTCAATTCTTTTGTTTGGAGAACATGAAATTCTCTCATCAGAGGGTGCTCAGTAGGGTGACCCACTCACTCCACTTCTCTTCTGCTTGGCAGTAAGAGAACTAACTACCAGCCTACGCAGCGAGCTCAACATCTGGTACCTGGATGATGGCACTCTGGCAGGTACTGAAGAGTCCCTGTTAGAGGACGTACAACTGGTGAAAACACAGGGAGAAGACTTGGGACTCATCCTCAATCCCTCCAAGTGTGAAATCATCACAACGAACCAGGAAATAATGAATGCTGTGCGAAAAATCCTCCCGGAAGTCTCTACTACCACTCCGTCCAACAGTACCCTCTTGGGAGCACCGCTGGGTCAGCAGGCCATACACACTGTCCTCAATAACAAATTGAATGACCTGATGAAAATGGAGGAGAGAATAAGCAATTTTGATGCCCATGATCCTCTGTATCTCCTCACAAGGTGTCTTACTATGCCAAGACTCACTTCCTGAGGTGTGTACCCTTTTTGACAACCCAACACTCGATGGATATGACGCACTCCTGAGATCAACCTTTAAGAAGGCACTGAACCTGTCACTAGAGGTTCAGCAATGGGATCAGGCAACCCTCCCAGTGCGACTGGGAGGTATAGGGGTGCGCAAAGCAACGCATGTTGCTTTACCTGCTTTTCTGTCTTCGTGTTTGACTTCCAGTGCATTAGTCAAGAAGATTGTCCCCGAACGCTTGAGAGACGTGGTAGGAGCTCAAGACCCCAGGTTTACTGAAGCAGCGATGCGGTGGGACACCCTTGCAGACTCCTCCAGTAGACCAGCTCCTCCCAAAGAGCACAAACAGTCCCACTGGGACAAACCGATCATGGAAAAAATCGCCAACAAAATGCTCACCAACGCTTCAGGAAAGGACAAAGCTCGTCTCCTGGCAGTGAAGGCACCACACTCAGATTTCCTTCTAGCTGTTCCCAATTCCTCCCTGAGCACTCGACTCGACCCACAGGCCATTCGTATTGGTGTTGCTCTTCACCTAGCCGCCCCCATCCTCACCGAACATAGATGTATTTGCGACAGGGCGACGGCTAATCAATTTGGACTTCATGGTCTCGTGTGTCACACAGCAGAAGGTAAGTATGCCAGACACGAGGAGGTCAATGACATAAAGAGAAGCCTCCCCACAGCCTGTTGCCCAGCTCAACGGGAACCCCATGTGCAGACGTCTGATGGAAGTCAAAAGCGTTGTGATGGAGCCACTATGCTACGCTGGAAGGATGGAAAGCAGATTACCTGAGACTACACCTGTGCTGCCACATTGGCAGACACCTACTTGCAATACTCCGTAGCTGAAGGGGGTGGAGCTGCCAGCCACAGGGAGACCCAGAAGATCCGCAAATATGAAGACCTTCCCCCTTCCTATAACTTCATCCCAATAGGGTCGGAGACCCTTGGAGCATGGGGCAAGTGTACTCTAAAGTTCCTCAAAGAGCTGGGTGAAAAACTCATCATAGAAACCAAGGATCACAGGGCGACCAGCTTCCTATTTCAGAGACTCAGTGTTGCGACCCAGAGAGGAAATGCCTGCAGCATTCTGGGCACGCGGCCCACCACCGGGTAGCTGGACGAAGTATTCGAGATGTAGCTCTGAGTTATCTGTTTTTTACTTTCTAATGTATTTTTGTGAATGTTTTGCCAATGTATTTTGTTTTTAAATAAAATATATCTATATATATATATATATATATATATATATATATATATATATATATATATATATATATATATATATATATATATATATATATATATATATATATATATATATATATATATATATATATATATATATATATATATATATATATATATATATATATATTAAATATAGGGGGTGGGAGGGAAAAATTCTCAAAGCAGCTTCAGAGAGAACCTTGAGTTTTCCCTGAAGCAAGTTTATTCTTTTCTCTGAGGGGTGAGGGTCCCCAGGACAGTTCTAGAGGTGGTACCTCCCTATATATATATATATATATATATATATATATATATATATATATATATATATATATATATATATATATATATATATATATATATATATATATATATAATTAATGGTTATAAATGACCATAATTTTTAAAGGGGTGGACCGGTAAGCCAGCGGAAGGCCTCGGTCAGATGACCAAAAGCTCCAAAGGTGGGTCATCATCTGACTAAGACCCGCGTCAGGAAACATTTGTCCTGTTTCCTGACGAACCTTACCTAACCTAACCTAACCTAACCTAACCTAACCTAACCTAACCTATATATATATATATATATATATATATATATATATATATATATATATATATATATATATATATATATATATATATATATATATATATATATATACATATATATATATATATATGTCGTGCCGAATATGTAAATCTGGTCAATTAGCAAGAACTCGTTCTGAAATTTTCTCTTATACGTTTAAAGACATATTTTTTTCATTAATGTTAATGTATTTTTTTCTAATTTTGCACCAAAAGAATCTTAGAAAACTTACGTAACCTTGTTATAACAAGAGCAATTTATTTTAGCCTATCCTAACTATATATATTTTCAATACGTTTACAATAATTTAGTACTAAACAAACACAATCAAATATATTTTTTTCGTTAGGTTCAGAGTGATTTTGGCGAAATTATTGCATACGCAAATTTTCACTTGTCCTATATGGCAAGATGAGCGTTGCTATTTAAGCCAAGATCGCAAGTTCTGCCTATTCGACACGCCATTTATATATATATATATATATATATATATATATATATCTATATATATTGGTGCACTTAGTCTGTGGAGACAAAGAACTTTGTCCTTGGAGGCAAAGAGGGGAATAAGAGTATAACCAACGCTCTTATATGGGTGTGAAGCATGGGTGATGAATGTTGCAGCGAGGAGAAGGCTGGAGGCAGTGGAGATGTCATGTCTGGGGCAATAATATAATGCAGAGAATTCGTAGTTTGGAAGTTAGGAGGAGGTGCTTACCAAAACTGTTGTCCATGAGGAAGGGTTGTTGAGGTGGTTCGGACATGTAGAGAGAATGGAGCGAAACAGAATAACTTCAAGAGTGTATCAAGTGGAAGGAAGGCGGGGGTAGGGGTCGGCCTAGGAAAGGGAGGGGGTAAATGAGGTTTTGTGTGCGAGGGGCTTGGACTTCCAGCAGGCATGCGTGAGCGTGTTTGATAGGAGTGAATGGAGACAAATGGTTTTTAATACTTGACGTGCTGTTGGAGTGTGAGCAAAGTAACATTTATGAAGGGATTCAGGGAAACCGGCAGGCCGGACTTAGTCCTGGAGATGGGAAGTACAGTGCCTGCACTCTGAAGGAGGGGTGTTAATGTTGCAGTTTAAAAACTGTAGTGTAAAGCACCCTTCTGGCAAGACAGTGATGGACTTTTTCGGGCCACCCTGCCTTGGTGGGAATCGGCCAGTGTGATAATAAAAAAAAAAAAAATATATATATATATATATATATATATATATATATATATATATATATATATATATATATATATATATATATATATATATATATATTACATGGTGTAAATTGTGTTACCCGTAGCCTCAGAGAAGTGGATAAAAAGGCTTCAAGATGAATATTTGGATTTCTTCCTGATTTGAATATTCCACTTCCCCTACCATCCCATCTTTTCATTCTTTTCTACCAATAGTATATATATATATATATATATATATATATATATATATATATATATATATATATATATATATATATATATATATATATATATATATATATATATATTACATATATATAATGTATATATATAGGAGAGGAGGAAAACTTACCTAACCTTATTATAACAAGGCAGGAGTTTACAATAATTTAATAAACAAACACAATGAAATATATTTTTTTCGTTAGGTTCAGAATGATTTCAAGAAGAGGGAAGGGGCTGGAGCGAGGAGACATACAAACATACATACGGGAGGGGGAGGAGGGAGGAGAAGAAGGGAAGGAGGAAGAAGAGGGGAGAAAGAAAGGAAGAGAAAGCAGAAGAATGGCGGGAGGAGGAGAAAATGAAGAAATAAAAAAGTAGAAGAAAAAGAAATAGAAGAATATCAGGATAACGAAGAAGACAGAAACAGAAAAATAAAAGGTAGTAGGAGTAGAAAAGGAAGATAAAGAGTCACTACGCTGTCAGTGGACCTTATTAAGAGAGAAGAATAATAAACAGTTTGGAGATATTTCTTAACAGGCCGCAAGGGAAGACCTCACCAGATTTGCTTATCTCTCCCACACTAAATTGGGCAGTAGCATTGCTTACTGCGCGCATGCGCTCGCGCGTGTACACGTACTTTTTCGTCCAGCTAGTGTGGCGATACCGACGGTCACGATTTAAGACAATCGTGGCGAAACGTTTCCTCAGTAAATGTATTGATCTGTGCACTTTTCTGTATCTACGTACCTGTTTGTGGGCAGTGAGAGAAAGAGAAAGAGAAAGAGAAAGAGAGAGAGAGAGAGAGAGAGAGAGAGAGAGAGAGAGAGAGAGAGAGAGAGAGAGAGAGAGAGAGAGAGAGAGAGAGATTGATTCAAAGTGATTCTGTACGAGGCACAAGTACGTTTACACCTTGAGTATGCTCCACTTTCTTGGTTTGCCTGCCTCCCCTCTCATCTGTGACTGCTTGACAGAGTAGAGAACAGAGCAAGACGTCTCATCTCTCGCCTGGACCAGTCCTGGATAGATCTGTCATTTCAGCAGAGCCTTAAGAAGAGTCCCTCCTTTTCTGAAGCATTTCTGGCAGTGTGGTCATTTATTTTCATTCTCAAAATGGGTTTAGGTGTATTTGTGAACGTTCGCTGCCTCTCAACATGGGTTTAGGTGTATTTGTGAACGCTCACTGCTTCTCACCATGGGTTTAGGTGTATTTATGGACGTTCGCTGCCTCTCACCATGGGTTTAGGTGTATTTGTGAACGTTCACTGCTTCTCACCATGGGTTTAGGAGTATTTGTGGATGTTCACTGCTTCTCACCATGGGTTTAGGTGTATTTGTGGACGTTCACTGCCTCTCACCATGGGTTTAGGTGTATTTGTGGACGTTCACTGCCTCTCACCATGGGTTTAGGTGTATTTGTGGACGTTCACTGCCTCTCACCATGGGTTTAGGTGTATTTGTGGACGTTCATTGCTTCTCATCATGAGTTTAGGTGTATTTGTGGACGTTCACTGCCTCTCACCATAAGTTAAGGTGTATCGGTGAACATTCACTGCCTCTTACGATGGGTTTAAGTATATCTGTGAACGTTCACTGCCTCTCAACATGGGTTGAAATGCTTCTGCCTTTCACCATGGCTTTCGGGTGTAGATTTAAAGCATCGAAACAGTCTTAATATTCAGTGTTTTTCCACGTGCACTTTGGCGTAGTGTAACTACCCACATAACTCTATCTTACACACCCACCTACCCACCCACCCACCCACCCACACACACACACACACACACACACACACACACACACACACACACACACACACACACACACACACACACACACGCGCGCGCGCGCACACACACACACACACACACACACACACACACACACACACACACACACACACACACACACACACACACACACACACACACACACAGTTCCGCATTAGAGGTTAATGCAAAAGCTAGAGGATCAGGCACACATAACAGGAAAGGCACTGCAATGGATCAGAGAATACCTGTCAGGGAGGCAACAACGAGTCATGGTACGCGACGAGGTGTCAGAGTGGGCGCCTGTGACAAGCGGGGTTCCACAGGGGTCAGTCCTAGGACCTGTGCTGTTCTTGGTATATGTGAACGACATAACGGAAGGGATAGACTCAGAAGTGTCCTTGTTTGCAGATGATGCGAAGTTAATGAGAAGAATCAAATCGGATGAGGATCAGGCAGGACTACAAAGAGACCTGGACAGGCTACAAGCCTGGTCCAGCAACTGGCTCCTTGCATTTAACCCTGACAAATGCAAAGTCATGAAGATTGGGGAAGGGCAAAGAAGACCGCAGACACAATATAGTTTAGATGGCCAAAGACTGCAAACCTCACTCAAGGAAAAAGATCTGGGGGTGAGTATAACACCGAGCATATCTCCTGAGGCGCACATCAATCGGATAACTGCCGCAGCATACGGGCTCCTGGCAAACCTACGGATAGCGTTCCGATACCTCAGTAAGGATTCGTTTAAGACTCTGTATACCATTTACGTCAGGCCCATACTGGAGTATGCAGCACCAGTTTGGAACCCACACCTAGTCAAGCACGTCAAGAAATTAGAGAAAGTGCAAAGGTTTGCAACAAGACTAGTCCCAGAGTTACGGGGATTGTCCTACGAAGAAAGGTTGAGGGAAATTGGCCTGACGACACTGGAGGACAGGAGGGTCAGGGGAGACATGATAACGACATATAAAATACTGCGCGGAATAGACAAGGTGGACAAAGACGGGATGTTCCAGAGAAGGGACACAGACACAAGAGGTCACAATTGGAAGTTGAAGACTCAGATGAATCAAAGGGATGTTAGGAAGTATTTCTTCAGTCATAGAGTAGTCAGGCCGTGGAATAGCCTAGAAAGTGACGTAGTGGAGGCGGGAACCATACATAGTTTTAAGGCGAGGTATGATAGAGCTCATGGGGCAGGGAGAGAGAGGACCTAATAGCAATCAGCGAAGAGGCGGGGCCAGGAGCTGTGAATCGACCCCTGCAACCACAAATAGGTGAGTACAAATAGGTGAATACACACGCACGCACACACACACACACACACACACACACACACACACACACACACACACACACACACACACACACACACACACACACACACACACACACACACACACGACACACCACACACGCACACCACACACACACCACACACGACACACACACCACACGCACCACACACGCACACTCCACGCACACACACACCACGCACACACATCCACACACACCACACACACACACACACACACACACACACACACACACACACACACACACACACACACACACACACACACACACACACACACACACACACACACACACACACACACACACAAAGACAGGATGTTCCAGAGATTGGACACAGCAACAAGGGGACACAGTTGGAAGTTGAAGACACAGATGAATCACAGGGATGTTAGGAAGTATTTCTTCAGCCACAGAGTAGTCAGCAAGTGGAATAGTTTGGGAAGCGATGAAGTGGAGGCAGGATCCATACATAGCTTTAAGAAGAGGTATGATAAAGCTCACGGTTCAGGGAGAGTGACCTAGTAGCGATCAGTGAAGAGGCGGGGCCAGGAGCTCGGATTCGACCCCTGCAACCTCAACTAGGTGAGTACAACTAGGTGAGTACAAGCCATAACATACTAGAGCACACCTGACGGTATGGATGATTCATTCTCATCGTTGCGATTCAAACGTCACTGACTGTTAAAACCGAGCAACATATATTACTGCGTTATGCAAAGCAATACAGAAGATACCGAAGAAATATATAACACAAACGGTCGGCTGTAATGTGTTTCTCCGTGGACAGAGACTAAACAGTAAATACTATACAGTCTACGTAGCGGTGGCACTTGTGGCGGGATTAATAGCAATAGTACTTACTTACTTACCTACTAGTAGCAACATTAGTGGTTAGCAGCTGACTCAGCAAAGGCAACAACAATATTAATGGTAAGAGCAGTAGCAAAATTAATGGCAGCGGCAGCAGCAATGGAAGGCAGCAACAACGTTAGTGCCATGAGCAACAACACTAGCAGCAGCAACTTCTAAAATAGTAAGTAAGTTTATTCAGGTATACACAAATACAGTTACATAGATTATCATACATAGCAGCATATGTGTAGAGAACCTAGGATAACCCAAAAAAGTCAGACAGAGTGATTTATTTCCATTGGGATCCTTAGTGGTGGTAGTGGTGGTAGCAGCAGCAACAGCATCGACAGAAATGGTCGTGGCACCTTAGTAGCAGCAACAGCAGTGGCTGTAGCAGCAGTAACAACTATGACCTATACAACAACTGAAGCAGCAACATTAGCGGCAGCATTCACAGCAACATTTACATCAGCACCTCTATCATTCAGTGACTCATTCTCGTCTTTCTCGCCCTTGGTACCACCAGGGCGCGGGGAGTCGTGTGTGTGTATGTAGTCTCGCCTGAGCTGCCATGCCCACTCTATTTTGTCGTGAATATTTTCTCTTATTTTCAGTCTTACTTTCTTTTCTAAAGTGATGTATGTGGTGAGAACAGGTTTTGTATTATTCTTTTATTAGGGTTCTGTTATGTTAGGAGGAGTAAGGTTTGATGGATCTTAATGTGACGTGTGGGGAGTTCTTGGCAGCAACTGCTTGCACTAGATGTGTCTCAGAAATGGCAGTGTGTGTGTGTGTGTGCGGTCATGAGGGGTGTGCATAGCTTCTGGCCGCTCCTCCTGCCGCTACAGACGACGCTGACGCTGTTTCTTCAAACTCAGATCGTCGATACCCTTCCTGCTGATGATCCAGACCCTCTAGTTCAACATCCTGACCTTCCTACATCACCACTTGACCCTCTCGCCCAGCTTCCTACCCTGATCGAGTCACCACTTGGCTTGGAGGGTTCAACACACGATCTGAACCCCGGCACCAGAGATTTTCCTTTAGTATGGGATCGTCTTGACTCCTGCTGGGGTCCTACACAGGACCGACAGGTGATCAGAACATCAAAAATCATAGAGGAGCAGAATCAGGTTATTGCCAGCCTTCAGGAAAGATTGGAAGCACTGGACACCAAGCTCCAAGCAATGCTGTGTTGCTGCCCTAAAGCAGATATGACCAAACCCTCGGTAAGTGGATAATTATGTTTCATGTGAAGCGCTAAATTCATATTAGCTACTCAAGACAGAGTGGCAGAAGCTCATTCCTCCGTACTCTGATCACAAGACACGGGCTACTTTGTACTAGTAAGTACCTCAGTAAGTGGAGAAATCAAAGAATATGTTCAGTATGTTTTTCTCTTTGTTGTGTGTGCAGTGAGGTTTGCCTGCCACAGGAACTTAAGAATCATGTTTTCAAAACGTGTTTCTGAGTAAACATTTATGCTCTAGAAGTGAAGGTAACTAAAATGACTATTAACGATCTATAGCTGTGCTTATTAAAACGTTTTAACGTAACCACAGTGACTCTTAACTGCATGTAATCGTATTCAATCTTACGTTGTAAGGTAATTGAAATTACCGTTAACTGGAATTTTTTTTTTTTTACACAAATCAGTTTTACCTCAGCTCATTTCTAAGCCCAACACTAATGTATGATACCACCCTCTAGGATGCTACCAACAACTCTTGATCAACATCCAGGTACCTACTTATTGCTAGGTAAACATGGGCAGCAATTGTAGGGAAAAATGCTGAACGTTTCCACCCATGCTGGGAACTGACCACGGAGACTCAGTATGTGAGCTTAGTGCTCTATCAACCAACCCACGGTACACCCTTTGTGAGTGTCTTATGTTGTATGAGTGCCATCTGAAGTAACAAGTGCCAACATAATTAGTCTGTCTAGATCTCCAAATTCTCATTATTAAGGATGTTGAGAAAAACAAAATGTTTCTCGTATTTATCATTGTGGGATATACTTCATAAACTAACTTCAGTTTTGCTAATTTAGATGACAAGGTGTCCCTGGAGAGATACCTTTAAGTGGGCGACTGAGACTGTTCTTTTTTTATCTCCTTGGTTATCGTTTATTACTTGAGAATGCCTCATCCGATCGCCTTCAAACGCTCAGTGATGGTGTGCTGTAGCTAAGACAAGGATCGTGTATTACTGGCAAGTACACGTGCTC
Organism: Cherax quadricarinatus; assembly: GCF_038502225.1. NCBI lineage: Eukaryota > Metazoa > Arthropoda > Malacostraca > Decapoda > Parastacidae > Cherax > Cherax quadricarinatus. The sequence goes on along the minus strand of NC_091313.1, from coordinate 3,931,255 downwards.
TCTGATTAATTTTATACCTGGTAGTATACCTGGAGGGGGTTTCAGGGGTCAACGCCCCCTCGGCCAGGTCCGCGACCAGGCCTCGTAGTGGATCAGGGTCTGAATAACCAGGCTGTTAAAGCTGGCCGCATGCAACCTGATATACGAACACAACCCATTTCTCAGATTTGGTTTTTATACAATAACTTAAGAAGGATTTTCTGATCGGCTTCAAAATTTCAACACTGGCTGGTGTGTCCTACTTACACGGAAGTTAGGTTTTTTTTTTTTTTTTTTTTTTTGCAATGTTCAAGTGCATTTTTTTCATAAAGTAGGTTTACGTGCGGCCAGCAGTAACAGCCTGGTTGATCAGGCCATAATCCACCACGAGGCCTGGTCACAGACCGGGCCGTGGGGGCGCTGACCCCCAAAACCCCCTCCAGGTACACTCCAGGTAAGTAACTAGAGTGTGACGTCTCTGATCAACTGTGATCTTCAGTGATGTATCTCATACATAGGATGGAACTTCATGTGTTCAAAACTTGTACATATAAATTTATCAACTTCCAAACAGAGTTAATAAACTTCGAGTCGTTGAATTTCGAGCAATTCCTGGAGAATGAGTCTTATAATGTTTCAGAATTTCACTGTGCCTAATTTGTTTCATAAATTGGTTTGTATGCAATAATCGAAGAATGACTCATATGATCGTCTTCTATCCTTACACGTTGTTGTATCTTAGAGAAAGGTTTGGATTGATTTTGGACTGTGTCCCGTAGGCCGGTTGGTAGCGCACTCAGTTCACACATTGAGGTCCATGGTTCGATACCCGGTACGGTGGGCAACACTGGGCGTGTTTCCTTAAGACGCCTGCTGTCCCTGTTCACCTAACAGCAAGTAGGTATCTGGGTATAAGCGGACTGGTGTGGATCGCATTTTGGGGACAAAATTAACCTAAGTTGCCCGAAATGCTCTACATAACCTGGGGCTTCCTATATAGTATGTACTTGATGATTGCTGGATTTGTATCAGTTGTAGAAATAAAGATTATTATTATTATTATTATTATTATTATTATTATTATTATTATTATTATTATTATTATTATTATTATTATTGTTATTGTTATTATTATTATTATTATTATTGTTTGACAGTTTTATTGAATTAATGAGGGAACTTGAATTATTGGCTTTCATGCAAGTAATTTGTGAATGCTTCAGCCGAACGACTTCAAACCTTTAACGTCGATAACTAGAGAACATAATTGCTAAGCGACTTGTAACCTAGAGTGCTTGTGTATTTTGGGATAATGGTCTCTGAGATAACTAGAGAATGTTTATTTTTACTGGCTTCATACTTCCAAACTGTCATCATAGTTTTGAACCTTCCATTCAGATGGAAGGTTCGAATTGGTTTTAATTAAGCTGTATACATCACAGTCTGCTGTATGTGTATTGAAACTATCTAGAAAGTAACTTCATGCGATAACTTGAGAATACTTCCTTAGACTGGCTTTAGATTTTAAATGCTGATATTTAATTGCATTAGAAACTAATGCTGTACTCTGTTCTGTTCCATCTGGGCACATTGAGGTAGAGGGGGCTGGGTTTATGAAATGCAGGGATAACTTTATTGGATCATGAAGCGACCGATAGGAGAGGATTGATTTGTGGGTAAAGTTAAGTAATTCACGTTAAGATATTTTATTTCAGTATGATACAGAGTTTGAACAAAAGTGAAAGACATTTAGGTGTGCATACAGAAAGCCCCTTTGTTGCATGCAAAGAATATGTAATCTTTATTTGGAGCATGTTAACACACTCATAGGCTGCCTCACCAACCAGCAAACCAGATGCTAAGGGTTCTGACGATCCAACGGGGCCCCGCCGTCAGATAAGTATCTAGGTTCAGCCAATCACATGTGGATCTGGTAATTGTGAAGGTGAAGTGGTTACTACTCACATTTTCACCCTTGTCATTTTCATTCTACCGCTGGTTGAAGCATAGTGGTCTGCTCTCTATTGGCTACTGGTTTGCCTTGATTACCGTGGCGTGCACTATTGCCTATTGCTGTACATAGTGTACAGAGAGTACATACTTCTGTTTTTACTTGGTGAAGGATAATATAATTCAAAGTTTTTCTGCTGTTTATTTTGCTCCCTTTACAGCCAGGATAACAGGCCTTGGAGTACCTGGGTTGTAATACCCTTAATTAATACGCAGGGCATTTCTAGCATTAAGGAAAGGGCGAAATGACTCACGATATCATAATAACACGACTGAGGTTTGAACCCGTGGCGATATGTAAGTGAAGTGGCTCAGTTAGTAGTGAGAGGAGTGATGGGATGATGGTATACACTAATACAGTTGCATAAATTATCATACATAGCAGCATGTGTGTAGAGAACCTAGGATAACTCAAAAAATCAAGCAAAGTGATTTATTTCCATTGGGGTCTTCTTAGTACCTTACTATTATACTATAAAGGAGATAATATCTTATTATTATACTGTAAAGGAGATATACTAGGAATAAGGTAAAATGAGTTATTTATGTTTACATGTGTGTTAGCTAAAAAAAAAAAGATTGTTCTCCTCCCTTTCTGTCGCGACATTCATCAGGCACCTTTTGGCTTTCTTCTTGAACTGGTTCATGCTATGACTGACTTTGACATGTGCAGGCAGTCTGCTCTATTCCTTTATTGCTGTATAATAAAAAGTGTTTGAAGCCTGGCCACTGACTGTGGGTACTATAAAGTTGTGTTCTCTCCCCCTAGTACTGTGGTTGCTTTGGTTCCCAACCTTGACGAAACTGGCAGCAAGATATTCTGGACACTGTTTATGAGCAATTTTATAAACTTGATTTAACTTCAGTTCTTTTACTCTGTCTTCAACATTCAACATATCCATTTGTTGTAATTCATCCTTGCCTACATGCTCTCTTGGACCCAGATCCAGGATGAAGCTTACTCTTTTGTTCTAGGTGATTTGCAGTCTTTTTTTTTGTGTGTGTGTGTGTGTGTCAAGGCAGAGCACCATGAAGAGCAAGCGTAGTCCATATGACATTGTATAAGGGCTAGACATAGGGTCCTGCTAGTCTCAGTAGGTAGACACTGTGCTTGTCTGTAGAGGAACTTCAGTCTGGCATTCGTTTTCTTAACTATACTGTTCCCTATCAATTCTCCTGTCATGCATGGGTCAAACGGGATTCCCAGATATTTTGCTGAGGACACTGAAGTGATAGGTTTCCCATTATACCGGAAATTAAAATTATTTACCCTTCTCAATTTGTTTCGTTCCAAAGAGTATGGCTTCTTCTACAACCACGGTGCTCTAAACACCACCTCCAAGGCTGAGGGACTGATTACCTCATCTTTTGTATATAGTTCTTCTGATTTCTTATTATGTCCAAGAATCTGTATTGATAAAGCCACTGGCGATGGCGATACGTCTACAATAAAGATAGCCAGATGTTGTACAAGTGTCTTAACTTTCATCGAGTATGGCTTCTATTTTCCCGAGGTGTAACGATAGTATGTTATCTACTAACCATTTGCTGCAGGACTCCAGTTCCAGTGTTAATACATTAACTATATCCAGTGGGTCTTTACCTGACACTAACAGAGCACTGTCATCCGCATACAGTAAGAGTTTGCACTTGACACTGATTGCCATGTCGTTTATATAACATAGGAATAATAAAGGACCCAGAATACTACATTGGGAACTCCGCATGCTATCGGTAGGGGTACTGATTCTGTTTTGTCGATTTTGACAGTTTGTTTCCTGTTGCTAAGATAGGCTTAAACCAGTCTACGGAACTTATGCCGATGGCTTGAAGTTTCTTACATAATATATTGTGGTTGATAGTATCGAAGACCTTTTGCAAGTCTAAAGTAACCATTACTATGATGTACCTTATCGACATTTCAGTTCTCATGTAATCCATCAGATTAATTAGGGAGGTGTCGGTTGAGTAAGAGCTCCTAAAGTCTAGTTGGTAACTATGAAGAATGTTGTTGTCATTAAGATACTTAATGACAACATGACAGTACACCGACCTCTCTAGAATTTTGGATATTACACTGAGTATACTAACAAGCCTATGACTCACGAAATCGTAATGACACGATTGCAAACAAATCATACCAAGGGCTGGAACAGAACCTGCGATCAGAAAGTCATGAAACTCCAAACCGACACGCTAACCGCTGATCGCCTGTTCTATCCCAGACCATGGTGTGGTTTGTTTAACAAGCCTATAGTTGCTGATATCAGCTTTACTATTTTTCTTGAAGATAGGAGTTACTTTGGCCTTCTTGAACCCTTGTGGTACAGTATTAGTGGTGATGGACAAATTTATTATGTGAGCATTGGGATTGGCAATTCAGAGGCACCATCTTTTAGGAACTTAAACGGGATGTTATCAGGGCGGTGCTCTTAATTGGGTTTAACCTGCTTAGTTCTTTTTACATGAAGTCCTGAGATACACTTAACAGTTGAGAACTGTTTGGGGTTACCCCTTTATTGTATAGTATGTTTTAAACTTATAAGAGTCTGTGTTAAAGGTATTTGATGCAGCTGGTAGTTTACTTACTAGTGTTGATACGACAGTTGTGTAGTATGAATTAAAACAATTTGCTACTTTAATTGCTTCGTAGCATACCTCGTTATCCATATTTAGTACTGTGTTAGTCTATCTACAGGTTTATGGCTATACCCCAACTGTTTTAGTTGTTGCCAGAGCTTTGTGGGGTAATTCTTGTACTCCTCTATGTTTGGGCAATATTGCCTTACCTTTGCTCCTTTTATAAGTCTCTTCACTCTGTTTCTCACCCTTTAGAATTCATTTAGTGCTGCAAAATTCTGTTTGTTTGCCTTAAATCCTTTTAGCAACTGATTTCTGTATTTCAAATTATGTAATATCTCAGTAGTCATCCAGGGTTCAGTTCTTCGTTTAATCCTAACCTCTTTAACTGGTACAATATTATCAAGGATGGTAGTGAACACTGTTTTGAATTTTCCCAGGCATCATTTACGTCCGTGCAACTTGTTATCATTGTCCAGTCACAATTGTGTAGGCTATTTACCAGTGTTTCTAACTGTTGGTTCTAGTTGACCTGTGTAGGCCTATCCATAGTTTATAGGCCTATGTAGGTCTATACAGGCCTACATATAGGCCTACACAGATCTGTATAGGCCTATCTAGCTTTAGTTGACATGTGTATACCTATCCGTTTCCTAGTGATTTTCCTAGTGCAGTAAATGATGAAATGATCACTAAGGCCTGTGGTAAGGACTCCTGACTGACTAATGTTCTCAGAACGGTTACAAAGTATGTGGTCAGTTGGAGTGTCTAAAACTGTGTGATCCGGGTTGGTGTGTTAATTAGTTTAATGTAACTATTTAAACCTAGAATTTACTTATATTTTTTACATAGCCCGTTATTTTGCTGTCGAAAACAGATATCGAATTCTCCCGGTATTACTGTCTCGCAATTGTTATCAAGTACGGACAAAACTCTCGAAAAAAGAACTGCTCATGGGTGGGAGGGTAGTAACTAGTTCCTACTAAGATTTGGTTTGGTCTTGGAAAGCAGCACTTCAAACAATAGAATCTCCAATTTATTTTCATTTAAATCAGGTCTTGGGTTGGAAACTAAGTCATTTCTTATGTAGTCACATACTCCACCACCTTTTCTATTCCTATCTAAGCGTTTTATATTTTAACCTTCTATTTTGACCTCGTCGTCAGTCACCGTATCATCCAAACAGGATTCAGAGATGGATATAACTGCCGCCATAGTTCTGTTAGCTAGAATCCAAATCTCTGCCAATTTTGGAAAAAGTGATCTTGCGTTGACATGAATAAAGTGAAGACCTGTTTTCATAAAACAATCATAATCATCAATATATGGCAAGGGGTCATTTGTATTAAAATTAGGTAAATCAATGTCATCATGTACCAAAATGCATTTGTTGCAAACAAAATGGAATCTGGCACCATTACCATAATCGAACACACATCCATTATGCACCCAACCTTTACGCATTTTACATAAAGTATATTAACTGTTCTTCTTTCGTACCTTGGTACAGTGTATACATATGTCTGGTGGTGTCTGAGATGATAAGAATGGTTCTGTTGTCTCACATTGACCTACCTGTGCATTACACATTAAGTTAAGATTATCATTCCTAGTTACTAGACCGTCATTATCACTGTCACTTATCCATCTGTTTTGCACCTGTACCATAGTTTGAGGTCCTGGATTAGTTTGGATATCACCACTT
>NC_091313.1:3897481-3914981 GCF_038502225.1 Cherax quadricarinatus | reverse complement strand
TCTCCGGAAGCACACATCAACCAGGTAACTGCTGCAGCATATGGGCGCCTATCAAACCTCAGAACAGCATTCCGACATCTTAATAAGGAATCGGCCAGGACCCTGTACACCGTGTACGTTAGGCCCATATTGGAGTATGCGGCACCAGTTTGGAACCCACACCTAGCCAAGCACGTAAAGAAACTAAAGAAAGTGCAAAGGTTTGCAACAAGACTAGTCCCAGAGCTAAGAGGTATGTCCTACGAGGAGAGGTTAAGGGAAATCAACCTGACGACACTGGAGGACATGAGAGATAAGGGGAACATGATAACGACATACAAAATACTGAGAGGAATTGACAAGGTGGACAAAGACAGGATGTTCCAGAGATGGGACACAGCAACAAGGGGACACAGTTGGAAGTTGAAGACACAGATGAATCACAGGGATGTTAGGAAGTATTTCTTCAACCACAGAGTAATCAGGAAGTGGAATAGTTTGGGAAGAGATGTAGTGGAGGCAGGATCCATTCATAGCTTTAAGCAGAGGTACGATAAAGCTCACGGTTCAGGGAGAGTGACCCAGTAGCGTCCAGTGAAGATTCGGGGCCAGGAGCTATGACTCGACCCCTGTAACCACAACTAGGTGAGTACAACTTGGTGAGTATACACACACACACACACACACGCACACACACACACACACACACTCACACACACACACACACACACACACACACACACACACACACACACACAGGCACACACACACACACACACACACACACACACACACACACACACACACACACACACACACACACACACACACACACACACACACACACACACACAGGGTCAGGGGAGACATGATAACGATATACAAAATACTGCGTGGAATAGATAAGGTGGACAGAGACAGGATGTTCCAGAGAGGAGACAGAAACAAGGGATCACAATTGGAAGCTGAAGACTAAGACGAGTCACAGGAATGTTAGGAAGTATTTCTTCAGTCACAGAGTCGTCAGGAAGTGGAATGGACCAGCAAGTAATGTAGTGGAGGCAAGAACCTTACATAGCTTCAAGACGAGGTATGACAAAGCTCAGGGAGCAGAGAAAGAGGACCTAGTAGCGATCAGTGAGGAGGCGGGGCCAGGAGCTGAGTCTCGACCCCTGCAACCACAATTAGGTGAGTACACACACACACCAGGCCTAGTGTCTATTGGACATGTGCACAGAACAAAATGGTAACTAAAACACACGCATACATACACACACACGTGATGACGTGAGCAAGTGCCGGGACGGACATGCCAAAGCCGTTAATAACACCGGAAGGTGATGATGCTACTAAGGCCGCTGCTGGAGACTACAGCAGAGGGCAGGCAGGCAGGGAGGCAGGAAGAAAGTAGTAGTAGTAGTAGGGCCGTGGCAACTAGGTGAGCGCACGCACACACACACACACACACACACACACACACACACACACACACACACACACGCAACCACAATTAGGTGAATACACACACACACACACACACACACACACACACACAACCACAATTAGGTGAATACATACACACACACACACACACAAACTCACACAGGGACAGTGAGGACCTAGTAGTGCTCAGTGAAGAGGCGGGGCCAGGAGCTGAGTCTCGACCTCTGCAACCACAATTAGGTAAGTACACACACACACACGCAACCACAATTAGGTGAGTACACACACACATGCACACAAACACACACAGGGAGAGAGAGGACCTAGTAGTGTTCAGTGAAGAGGCGGGGCCAGGAGCTGAGTCTCGACCTCTGCAACCACAATTAGGCGAATGCACACTCACACACCTACATACACACACACACACACACACACACACACACACACACACACACACACACACACACACACACACACACACACACACACACACACACACACACACACACACACACACACACACACACACACACACACACACACACAAGAGGTATGACAAAGCTCAGGAAGCAGAGAGGGAGAGGACCTAGTAGCGATCAGTGAAGAGGCGGGGCCAGGAGCTGAGTCTCGACCCCTGCAACCACAATTAGGTGAGTAAAATTAGGTGAGTACACACAAGGTGGACAAAGACAGGATGTTCCAGAGATTGGACGCAGTAACAAGGGGACACAGTTGGAAGTTGAAGACACAGATGAATCACAGGGATGTTAGGAAGTATTTCTTCAGCCACTGAGTAGTTAGGAAGTGGAATAGTTTGGGAAGCGATGTAGTGGAGGCAGGATCTATACATAGCTTTAAGCAGAGGTATGATAAAGCTCACGGTTCAGGGAGAGTGACCTAATAGCGACCAGTGAAGAGGCGGGGCCAGGAGCTTGGACTCGACCCCTGCAACCTCAACTAGGTGAGAACTAGGTGAGTACACACACACACACACACACACACACACACACACACACACACACACACACACACACACACACACACACACACACACACACACACACACACACACACACACACACACACACACACACACACACACACACACACACACACAAAGTAATCTAACATGAACTGCAGTAACATTGCTGTTGTTATTAGTTTATTCGTCAAGGGGGAAAAAAACAGGTAACAGAGGTCAAGTGGTCAATATTATTGTTACTCAAGCGGACACGTAGCAAGACAGTCTAGGTGGGGAAGCGGTTGGCCAACAGCAGGAACCACCGCTGGAATTACCCGTTGAGTCCTGGGTATTAGCTTTATTAAGCCAGTGTGTTGTTATTATGGTCATATTCGTTTTCAGAATCCCAAAAACCGTAATGTTAAATACATTTTTTCCTCAGAAGCACAAAATTGTTCAAAGTTTGTAGAGAAGTGTGATCTGAGTGAATAATATTCTTTGTCCACACCATATATACCAATTAATACTGGCCAAGTATACTCCCCCTACAGATGGCGCTGCCGTTCAGAAGGAATATACTAAAAGGACAGAAATACCACAATATTGTCACGTTGCTTCTAGCAGTTGGAAATTTCGAGGAGACATATATTTATTTACGTGAATCAGAGGCTTTAGCTTACTTGCTAGCAACGTACTGTAGTAGAATTCATAGACAAAAAATAATTATTATAATTTTTTTGTAAACATAGCATAATAAATCACATATATGAGGCGGGAAGGTTGGGGAGAATTAAGCGATTTACTGGCGTGTTCTTAACAACCAGGTCTGTTGTGTCCCAGAGTGACGCATCCTCTTTTATCTTTTCTTTGATATACTGCACACCTGAACGCATTTCTTAACACAAAAACATGCAGCACGACTTTTAATTTTATAAATTGTCTTTGATCCAGGTTTATTTTACTTATTTGAAGGTAAACTGAGGATTTTGGTTACATGGAAAAATAAATGAAATTGTAAGTTGCATTGTTCCTGGCTCTACCCACTTTCTTACCTACCACCTACTTTCCATCCACATCGGTGAAGGCTAATGTCTCAATATCACATTTAACTCACCGTGTCTGAGAGAAAGCGGGTCTCACTTACTAGTAACAGCGAATCTTAGACGACACTAGTGACGGAGGCTGACTTTGTCCGGAGATTCCCTGGCAAGTATTCGTCGATGTTCTCACTCAGTTTACTAGCCATGTAGCGAAGGTCACTTAGCACACCGTTTTGAAACTCAGTGATCTCCTGCAAGGCCTTCACCTGCGTCATAACATAGTCGTCCTTCACTGTGTGTTCCTCGCAGAGAGGAACTTTTCGTTTCGTGAGTTCAGTGATCCTGTCCATGATTTCGGAGAGTGTTTGATGTGATGTCTTCTGGCTGAGGGTGGAGGCACTTACCAGCAGCACCACCACCATGACTGATCTGCTGTACCAAGTTGCTGGTTTCATTGCGACTGATTGGGCACTAGCAGCACTAAGCACTGAAGCCCCTGGCCCGCTCGGCACTGGTGGCCATGTTGTATAGGAAGAGGCGCCCACGAGAGTAAGACGCCGTGTATTTACTATTTTTAACTGAACCTCTCCTAATTTTTACAAATTCTACAGCTCTGTAAATACCTCTCACATGAGTACGTCAGTACCAAAGCATATCACTGAAGGAACCGATGAATGTTTAAGATCAATTTTGCGATAGTTGGGTTGTGAGTATTGGCAACGCAATATAAAGTGGGTTATTGGGGGTGGGGGATGTAGCTGACTCCTGCCCTTCAGTGTCAATTAAGCACCATGAGACTCGAACGTGGACTGCTGCTGCGCCTCCTGCTGACGGCTGTGTTGGCTTTTACAGCCGCAGATGAGGACGACGCAGACCACCGGATTCCTCTGGACACAATCTCCTCGGGCATTCACAAAATCTCAGCTATACTCGAGGGGCGACGAGACTCCTGCAAGAAGAAACTCTCGCAGCCAGTGGAAACCCGTGTGTCAGAACTGGAGAAGCTGGTGGCGAGGCAGTGGGAGGGGCTGCAGGAGGTGGAACAGGAGGTGAAGGCCATGGAAGACAAGATGAGTGTCTTGCTCCAGTACAGAGGCAGCGCCGACCCAACACCCGCCCATCAAGGTATTTAAGCCTATATCTGTAAATAATGTGACTGACATTTTTATGTGAAGTACTAAACCCTTGTGGGTCATTCAGTACAAGGAGAGGTATCAGGGCTAGATCCTCCGATGTTAAGCGTGAAACCAATGCGCTATGTAAATATTCTCACCTAGTGGATAAATGCTGCTATCCAAGAGGCTGTCAGTATTAATTCATGAATCTAAGAGCGATGTGCACATGATTAGCACGAAGCATTTCAGTCTGCGTCTCAAGTTATTTACTTGTATTAATAACTGTCGAGTCGCTCAATAAGGAAACTGCTGTTTTAAGTCTTGTTGAGTTGTTTGAAGTATCACATGCGGGTGTTTCTTTAAGGTTTGTTTTAGCCGTTCGAAATTTTTTAAAGAATTTCTCTCAGGGTGCGTTGAGCCGTTCGAAATTGCTGCTGGCGGATGTTTCTGGGCACACAAGGACCCCAGTTTGTCGTGGAAGCAGGCAAGGAAGCGCTGCCAGCAGGAGGGAGGTGACTTGGCCACCCCAGAGGACCTGACAGCAGCCAGGCACTATCTCCGACGCAAGTTGGGGTCAGGTCAGTAAAATTCTTATTTTTTTATTTGTTAAAGCATTTTAGCACTAGACATTATGCAGAACAGATAGACCTTATAAAATAATCTTAAAAGCTGTCATGTTATTAATCATGTAGTAAGACATTGTATTTAGGTCTCTGATAGCTAAAATGAGGAGCTGGATGAAAGTTTCACATTATAATCAGTGACAAACACGTAATAATATGTACTAGACATGCATCTCTCACACCTCATGTACTGTATATACCATCTTTATATCAATAATGTATCTCTTATAACTTTTGTACCATATTATGTAATAAAATATTGGTCAAAAAGAATAAAAAGATGGTATGGTAGGGGAAGTGGAATATTCAAATGGGTTCAAGAAGATATATATATATATATATATATATATATATATATATATATATATATATATATATATATATATATATATATATAGGGAGGTACCACCTCTAGAACTGTTATAGGGACCCTCATCCTCAGAGAAAAGAATAAACTTGCTTCATGGAAAGCTCAAGGTTCTCCCTGAAGCTGTTTGAGAATTTTCTCCTACCACCCCCTATATTTTATGTATATTTTATTTAAAGACAAAATACATTGACAAAACATTCACAAAAATACGATAAAAAGTAAAACAACATAGGTGACTCAGAGCTACATCTCGAATACTTCGTCCAGCTCCCCGGCGGTGGGCCGCGTGCCCAGAATGCTGCAGGCATTTCCTCTCTGGATTGCAACACTGAGTCTCTGAAAGAGGAAGCTGGTCGCCCTGTGGTCCTTGGTTTCTATGATGAGCTTTTCACCCAGCTCTATTAGGAACTTTAGAGCACACTTGCCCCATGCTCCAAGGGTCTCCGACCCTATTGGGATGAAGTTATAGCAAGGGGGAAGGTCTTCATATTTGCGGATCTCCTGGGTCTCCCTGTGGCTGGCAGCTCCACCCCCTTCCACTACGGAGTATGACAAGTAGGTGTCTGCCAATGTGGCGGCACATGTGTAGTCCCAGGCAATCTGCTTTCCATCCTTCCAAGGTAGCATAGTGGCTCCATCAGGACGCTTTTGACTTCCGTCAGACCTCTGCATTTGGGGTTCCCGTTGAGCTGGGCAACGGGCTGTGGCGAGGCTTCTCTTTATGATGTCATTGACCTCCTCATGCCTGGCATACTTCCCTTCTGCTGTGTGACACACGAGACCATGAAGTCCGAATTGATCAGCTGTCGCCCTGCCGCAAATACACCTATGTTCGGTGAGGATATATATCATCGTGTAGCTAATGGACACAGTACAGTATGGAGTTAGTACAATCTCAAAAATACTTAAGAATCTTATTCCCACTGTAATATTAGTCATTACTGGGATGCAATCTTTTCAAAAATAATTCATTCTTCTAGCCATATCCTGTAGGGTTGGCATGGAGGTGTCCCGGGAAGGTTGGATGTCCGGACACTAAGACATAGTGTGCCAGTGTATGGCCCTGTCTCTGCCCACACACTTTGTATTTTATGTCACTGGCATTTCTGTACAACCCATACTGCCATTACGTCAACGAACCTCCATCCACAGTAATCTATCCATTATCACAGCATATCTTACGGAATAAACTAAATAATATAATCTTATGTTGTAGATGCCTACCCATCAGGGCAGCCTCAGCTGATTCTGGTCTACCATGATAACACCCAGTATACCAGAATCAGGTGATTCTGGTGTACCATGATAACAACCGGTATACCAGCCTCAGCCGATTCTGGTGTACCATGATAACCGGTATACCAGCCTCAGCTGATTCTGGTCTACCATGATAGCACCCGGTATACCAGCCTCAGCTGATTCTGGTCTACCATGATAGCACCCGGTATACCAGCCTCAGCTGATTCTGGTCTACCATGATAACACCCGGTATACCAGCCTCAGCTGATTCTGGTCTACCATGATAGCACCCGGTATACCAGCCTCAGCTGATTCTGGTCTACCATGATAGCACCCGGTATACCAGCCTCAGCTGATTCTGGTCTACCATGATAACACCCGGTATACCAGCCTCAGCTGATTCTGGTCTACCATGATAGCACCCGGTATACCAGCCTCAGCTGATTCTGGTCTACCATGATAACACCCGGTATACCAGCCTCAGCTGATTCTGGTCTACCATGATAGCACCCGGTATACCAGCCTCAGCTGATTCTGGTCTACCATGATAGCACCCGGTATACCAGCCTCAGCTGATTCTGGTCTACCATGATAGCACCCGGTATACCAGCCTCAGCTGATTCTGGTCTACCATGATTACACAGTGTTCAGTGGTCAGTCGTCACGTGAGGTCACAGACCCTGAGCTGCTTGGGGATTAGCGTGGACGGTTACAAAGCATGGCTTGCTTCTACAGTGTTTTAAAAGCTGAGGTTGGAGAGTTGAAGGAGGAGGTCTTGCTTCTCCAGGAGGAGATTAGGAGGCTGAAGGTCCACCTCAATGGGCCTGGGAGAGAGTGTGAGGTGGTTGGAGATGTGGGGAATGAGGCTTCTAGCAGTGAGGTGCAGTCTGTCTCTCACTGTGAGGAGGCTGTAGGTGGGGTGGTAGCAACGGCTACCAGCAGTGAGGTGCAGCCCAGCACCTGCTACAAGTGGCGAGTTGTTCACAGTAATGGGAGGCGCATCAGAGTAAGGAAAGTTAAGAGTGCAGATCTGAAGGTAGGAAATCGCTTCTCTGTTCTCCAGGATGAATGTACTTCAGTGGCCAGTGAAGGTAAGGGTACTACTGCCCCTGCTAATGAAGGTAAGCGCATTCTTGTGGTTGGTGACTCTCAGGTAAGATATGTTGATCGTGCTTTTTGTAATAGGAATAAGAAGATGAGAGATAGAGTGTGCTTCCCTGGAGCTGGTGTTGGGGACATTGTCAACAGACTGGATAATATCATGTCAGGTAATGGGAACAAGCCCATTATCTGTCTCAGTGCTGGTGGAAATGATATTGGGAAGGGTAGGAGAGAAGAGCTGCTAGATAAGTACAGGTCAGCTATAGATTTCATTAAGTCTAAGGGAGGGATCCCAATCATATGTAGCATCTTGCCTAGAAGGGGAGTAGGAAATGAATGGTTGTCTAGGGCAATTGGTGTAAATTGCTGGCTAGACAGATACTGCAAGGAACTTGCAATCCCATTCATTGACAACTGGAACAACTTTTATGGCAAACATGATATGTATGCAAGGGATGGGGTTCATCTCTCTGGGGCAGGGGTGGTAGCACTTGCAGACTCGATTGAGAAGGCCATTGGTGAAATGCCTATGATTTTAAACTGATGGAAGATAGAGGTATGGGTGTGTGTGGGAAACAAGCAGGTTGCAACACTAGGGTTGGAAACAGTAAATGTATAAAAGGCATTCAGCATGAAGTTATAAATAAAGACAATAGAACAGGTCAGCAAACAAAGGGGGACAGCAGAGGGCAGCAAGGGACTAGCTCCCTTAAGGTTTACTATACTAATAGCAGGAGTGTTAGAAATAAGATAGATGAGCTAAGATTAATTGCAAGTGCAGGAAACATAGATATTATTGCTATAACAGAGACCTGGCTCAATCTGAAAGATAGAGAGATGCCCTCTGAATGTCACATACAAGGCTATAAATTATTCCACACTGACAGGGTCAACAGGAAAGGTGGTGGAGTAGCGATGTATGTCAGAGACAATTTAAATTGTTGTGTTAGACAAGATATTAAATTAGAAGCGTCAGCCACTGAATCTGTTTGGTTACAGCTTCTCGAGGGCCGAGAAAAACTAATTTTGGGTGTGATTTACAGGGCCCCAAATCTTGATAGGGAGTGCAGTAAACTTCTATGGGACGAAATTCGTAAGGCATCTACATACGAAAATGTTGTGCTAATGGGAGATTTCAACTATAGACAGATTGACTGGAGCAATTTGACAGGAAATTTAGAGTCGGGTGACTTTCTTGATACGATCCAGGATTGTTTTTTAAAACAGTTTGTGACAGAGCCAACTAGGGGAAATAACCTCCTTGACTTGGTTCTTGCCAGTAGGGAAACACTAATTAATAATCTTGAGGTTAATGATGAGCTTGGGGAGAGTGATCACAAATCACTCAGTTTTAACATATCATGGAATTCCCCTAATAATGGCAATCAAGTCTCCGTCCCTGACTTTCGCTTGGCTGATTTCATAGGACTGAAAAATTACTTAGGTGGGCTGAACTGGAATGACCTGACTAGGGGTCAGGTAGGTGGTGATGGTTGCCGATATGATGCTTTCCAGGGCATAGTTCTAGCTGCTCAGTCAAATTATGTTCCAAATAGGGAAATCAGATCAAACAAAAATGATCCTAAATGGATGAACAATAGATTAAAATATCTGATTGGTCAAAAGAGAGGCATATATAGGCAAATCAAAAGAGGAGAGGGGCAATTAAGAAATCGATATATTCAGTTAAAGAGAGAAATAAAAAAGGGAATTAGAAAAGCAAATAGAGATTATGAGGTTAAAGTTGCAAGAGAATCGAAGACTAACCCAAAAGGATTCTTTCAGGTATACAGAAGTAAGATCAGGGACAAGATAGGCCCACTCAAAAGTTCCTCGGGTCAGCTCACTGACAGTGATAAGGAAATGTGTAGAATTTTTAACACATACTTCCTCTCAGTTTTTACACAGGAGGATACCAGCGATATTCCAGTAATGATAAATTATGTAGAACAGGACGATAATAAACTGTGCACTATTAGGGTCACAAGTGACATGGTCCTTAGGCAAATAGATAAATTAAAACCTAACAAATCCCCAGGCCCTGATGAACTGTATGCAAGGGTTCTAAAGGAATGTAAAGAGGAGCTTAGCACACCTTTGGCTAATCTTTTCAACATATCACTACAAACTGGCATGGTGCCAGATAAGTGGAAAATGGCAAATGTGATACCTATTTTCAAAACAGGTGACAGGTCCTTAGCTTCGAACTATAGACCAATAAGCCTAACCTCCATAGTGGGAAAATTTATGGAATCAATAATTGCCGAGGCAGTTCGTAGCCACCTTGAAAAGCATAAATTAATCAACGAATCTCAGCATGGTTTTACAAAGGGGCGTTCCTGCCTTACGAATTTATTAACTTTTTTCACTAAGGTATTTGAGGAGGTAGATCATGGTAATGAATATGATATTGTGTATATGGACTTCAGTAAGGCTTTTGACAGGGTCCCACATCAGAGACTATTGAGGAAAATTAAAGCACATGGAATAGGAGGAGAAATTTTTTCCTGGATAGAGGCATGGTTGACAAATAGGCAGCAGAGAGTTTGCATAAATGGGGAGAAATCAGAGTGGGGAAGCGTCACGAGCGGTGTTCCACAGGGGTCAGTGTTGGGCCCCCTGCTGTTCACAATCTACATAAACGACATAGATGAGGGCATAAAGAGCGACATCGGCAAGTTTGCCGATGACACCAAAATAGGCCGTCGAATTCATTCTGACGAGGACATTCGAGCACTCCAGGAAGATTTGAATAGACTGATGCAGTGGTCGGAGAAGTGGCAG
Organism: Cherax quadricarinatus; assembly: GCF_038502225.1. Classification (NCBI taxonomy): domain Eukaryota; kingdom Metazoa; phylum Arthropoda; class Malacostraca; order Decapoda; family Parastacidae; genus Cherax; species Cherax quadricarinatus. The sequence continues at coordinate 3,904,326 of NC_091313.1, read as the reverse complement.
ATGCAGTTTAATATAGACAAATGCAAAGTTCTAAATGTTGGACAGGACAATAACCATGCCACATATAAACTAAATAATGTAGATCTTAATATTACGGATTGCGAAAAAGATTTAGGAGTTCTGGTTAGCAGTAATCTGAAACCAAGACAACAGTGCATAAGTGTTCGCAATAAAGCTAATAGAATCCTTGGCTTCATATCAAGAAGCATAAATAATAGGAGTCCTCAGGTTGTTCTTCAACTCTATACATCCTTGGTTAGGCCTCATTTAGATTATGCTGCACAGTTTTGGTCACCGTATTACAGAATGGATATAAATTCTCTGGAAAATGTACAAAGGAGGATGACAAAGATGATCCCATGTATCAGAAACCTTCCCTATGAGGATAGACTAAGGGCCCTGAAACTGCACTCTCTAGAAAGACGTAGAATTAGGGGGGATATGATTGAGGTTTATAAGTGGAAGACAGGAATAAATAAAGGGGATGTAAATAGTGTGCTGAAAATATCTAGCCTAGACAGGACTCGCAGCAATGGTTTTAAGTTGGAAAAATTCAGATTCAGGAGGGATATAGGAAAGTACTGGTTTGGTAATAGAGTTGTGGATGAGTGGAACAAACTCCCAAGTACCGTTATAGAGGCCAGAACGTTGTGTAGCTTTAAAAATAGGTTGGATAAATACATGAGTAGATGTGGGTGGGTGTGAGTTGGACCTGATAGCTTGTGCTAACAGGTCGGTTGCCGTGTTCCTCCCTTAAGTCAATGTGACCTGACCTGACTAGGTTGGGTGCATTGGCTTAAGCCGGTAGGGACTTGGACCTGCCTCGCATGGGCCAGTAGGCCTTCTGCAGTGTTCCTTCGTTCTTATGTTCTTATGTTCTTATAATCACTTTCAGGTGTATAACTGTCGAAACTTAACCACACATGGTAAATGACACTTATGTACAGACCAGGCGAAACGTTTACTTTAATAAAGGAAAGAAAACGTTTCACCCCGAGTGGCTTAATCAATCCAGATTCGCTAACAAACTACATCTCAGATAATCCTTTTGTTATGCTTTTACCAACAAAGGAGATAGATGGAGATGAGATAGATAAGAGATTAGAAGGATAATTACGGCAGATAACAGATTAGATAGATAACAGTTAAGATAACAGGTGAGATAGATGATTATATAATAGAGATAAGTATCAGTTGAGATAAATAGTAATAAGATATATACCATGAGGCAGATAACAAATGAAATAGATTGCAGATGAGACAGATAGCAGATGAAATAGATAACAGATGATAGATAACGGCTACTGCTGAACACCATAATACTTCTACCACTGTTGAACATCATACCACTTCTGTTACAATACTTTGAAGAATATAATACACCTGTTACGGTCTGGACAGTTCTCCAACGATACCTCTCTTCTCATCCCCTAGACTTCTGGTACGTGTGGCTCGGGGGAACAATCACCGGACCTAGGAAGTGGACGTGGCTTGACGGCAGGGAACTGGAGTCCAGCGAGGACCACTGGGCAGCGACCCCTGAGTCTGGAGACTGTCTGGCCCTCAATGGGGGTAGAGGCTACCGAGCTATGGAATGGGACTGCGAGAGTGAGAACTGGTTTCTCTGTGAAAAGAAGCTGGGATAGTGGAGTGGCGAGCTGGGTACTGGAATGGCGAGCTGGGTAATGGAGTGGCGACCTCGGGAGACAGGTTGTCATGGCACGTCAAAAACACATTGCCTGGAAAATTTGTATGAAAATATCTGGCAAACTAGCATAGGTTCGTTTCTTAGAGGATCTAGTAAGATGATACTGTTCTATAAAAACATCTAATTATCTGGTACGTTCCTTGCAATATCCATCAACCTAATATTGTTATCTGAAGGTTTCTTACCTCTCAAGGAAAAACTAGCCCAATATTGCTCTTTGAGAGAAAAAGCAATGGCCTGAATTGCATTCAAGAATATGACATATTATTATTCCATACGGACAAATCGTGTACTTCGTAGCTCGCAGCTCTCTGAGAAGACAATCCAGTTCTTTGTGTTGTAATATGAGCGGATCTGCTGTATGAATTTAAGAAATCAAAATAATTGATTTTGTTTATTGTTCTCAACGGCGAGTACCCTTCCAGCCAGATGACTCAGTAATCAAGGGTTTCAGTGTGATCTAGTTATCAATGATGATGTGTAACTAGATGATTTAGCTATATATATATATATATATATATATATATATATATATATATATATATATATATATATATATATATATATATATATATATATATATATATATATATATATATATATATATATATATATATATGTCGTGCCGAATAGGCAGAACTTGCGATCTTGGCTTAAATAGCAACGCTCATCTTGCCATATAGGACAAGCGAAAATTTGTGTATGCAATAATTTCGCCAAAATCATTCTGAACCTAACGAAAAAATATATTTCACTGTGTTTGTTTAGTATTAAATTGTCGTAAACAAATCTAAAATATATTTAGTTGGGTTAGGATAAAATAAATTGTTCTTGTTATAATAAGGTTAGGCAAGTTTTCTAAGATACTTTTGGTGCAAAATTAAAAATTTTTACATTAACATTAATCAAAAAAATATATCTTTAAACGTATAAGAGAAAATTTTAGAAAGGACTTAATTTTAAATGAGTTCTTGCTAATTGACCAGTTTTACATATTCGGCATGACATATACATATACATATATATATATATATATATATATATATATATATATATATATATATATATATATATATATATATATATATATATATATATATGCAATAAGATCACAGTAAACAGGTGATTTCAGAATATGCAAAACAACCACTCTGAAAGAATAGAGAAATTCCAAACGCTTTCGTGACTACTCACATTATCACATTGATAATGTGAGTAGTCACGAAAGCGCTTGGAATTTCTCTATTCTTTCAGAGTGGTTGTTTTGCATATGTATATATATATATATATATATATATATATATATATATATATATATGTATATATATATATATATGTATATATATATGTATATATATATATATATGTATATATATATATATATATCTATATATATATATATATATATATATATATATATATATATATATATATATGTGAGGGAAAAAACGCTCAAAATATTAGGCATGTGTATGTTTTGTTTCTTGTACATGTAATAATAATAAAAAAAACATTAAAACTATTGTGGCTCTCTACCATTTTTTATTTTTTCAGTATCTAAAATAAAGCCCACGAAAGGTTACCCCTCAGTGGAGGTTCCTTAATGCGGTGTGTGGCTCTTGATCTAAGGAACAGCACCTCTGCTCCACTTCTTTGAATCGAATCTGAATGCCTTCCATTCCCCTGCCAGCTGCATGACTTCTACGGGTTTAGCGTTCTTCCCTCGACGCAACAACAGCAATAAAAATAATAATAATAATAATAATAATAATAATAATAATAATAATAATAATAATAATAATAATAATAATAATAATAATAATAATTATAATAATAATAATAATAATAATAATAATAATAATAGCACTAAAAGTTAAAATTACCAGCATTAAACAAGAAACTGAACGAGAAGGTATACAGGGCGGACTAGAGGCTGAGTATGTTGTTAGTCTGGCAACCAGCACAAGAGGAAGTTAACACAAACTCTTAACTCAGACAGTAGTGATTACTCCAAGTGTTAGCAGATGGAGAGGGACTGGCTGCCGGAGATCCGAGGAAGGGAGGGAGGAGGGAGGGAAGGAGTGAGGGGAAACGGAGGACGATAGGAGAATGAATGATAAAAAAAAAGGGGAGTTGATGGGGTGGATAGGGTGTAACATATTTGGGAATGTAGGAGAAAGTAACAGGTGGAGAGGAAAGAAAGTATAAACGGGTAAGAGATAAGAAAGGTTGGAAGAGAGGAAGCAGATGAGAGGAATGAGGAGAAGAAATAGATGAGAGGGATGAAATGAAGAAATAGGTGAGAGGGATTAGGTGAAGAAACAGATGAGAGGGATGAGGAGAAGAAATAGATGAGAGGAATGAGAAGAAGTTGATGAGAGGGATGAGGAGAAGAACTAAATGAGAGGGATGAGGATGAGAAATAGATGAGAGGGTTGAGGAGAAGAAATAAATGAGAGAGATGAGGAGAAATGAATGAGAGGGATGAGAAGAAATAGGTGACGGAAACAATGGAAAAAGAAAAACAGATGGGGAATGAAGAGGAAGTATCATCAGTGGGATGTAAGGATAAGGAGCCGACAAGAACGAATGGGGAAAAGATAAAGAGAAGACAAGAACCAGTGGGGATGGATGAGGAGGTGGAAGGAATATGTTGGAAGCCAGGATAAGGCCAAGCAGCACAAAGAGTAAAGTAAAGGTCATGAAGAACGTGTTTGTGGAAAACACACACACACACACACACACGCTCGCGCGCGCGCAATGAAACTAAAGAAAGTGCAAAGGTTTGCAACAAGACTAGTCCCGGAGCTAAGGGGCATGTCCTACAAGGAGAGGTTAAGAGAAATTGACCTGGAGGAGAGGAGAGATAGGGGGATATGATAACGTCATCTAAAATACTGAGGAATCAACAAGGTGGACAGAGACAAGATGTTTCAGAGATGAGAAACAACAGCAAGGGGTCAAAGTTGGAAGTTGAAGACTCGGATGAATCACAAGGATGTTAGGAAGTATTTATTCAGTCACAAGTTGTCAGGAAGTGGAATTGTCTGGGAAGTGATGAACTGAAGGCAGGATCCATACATGGCTTTAAGAAGAGGTATGATAAAGCTCATGGAGAAGGAAGAGTGACCTAGTAGCGGTCAGTGAAGAGGTGGGGCCAGGAGCTGTGATTCGACCCCTGTAACCACAATAAGGTGTGCAGCAAATGCTAGCAGTAATCAGTGGTAGTGACAATGTCAGTGAACAGTCCTAAGAGTGATAACCAAAGTTATTAATTAAAAAAAGTTGAGAGGAAGCCTAAAATCATTAATATTTCAAAGTGCCAAACCGTTAGTGGTCTAGTAGGCTCCTGTTGCCACACAGATTCAAATATACAAAGATCAAGTGAGTGTGGAAGCGGGTGTTCAAGAATTGCGAGAGATTGGTTAACAAGTGAAATGTGGGGCACCATACAGTGAGAGTGAAAAAGTTAATAAGCAAAAGGAGAAAGGAAAAAATAAAATATATAACAAGGGAAGGTGGCAGCAGTAGGCCTGTTGAAGCAGTGACGTCACGACAGTTGTGTGCCATTATAAATATAAAGTGTAGCCCACCGAATGTGAAGTGTATTCTATCATAAGTGAAAAGTGAAACCACTTGAGGAATGGGGGATGTATGAGCATATATGGTTATAAACATCACGGGTGAAGGATTTTCAAAATAGTGAAAGAAGGTCTATGTACGATGACTACATCATCAGCATCTGGCAACGTGTCATCGCGCCACTGCCAGCGCAAGTATTGCTCGCCTATTGAGGTTGCATGTTGTCAGATTCTGGTCTCTGTACCACTGTTAGATACTGGTCACTCAGTAGATAATGTGAAGATAGGGTTGACGAGAGTGTGAGGAGTAAAGCGGTCTAGCAAGGGATAACGCCAGACACTTCTTGAAGCTGAGACAAGCTAAATTTTACAACCTAGTTACTTTCTGCATTGTATAAGTAGAAATGATAAGTGTAAGAATTACTATTGGTAAGTTTTAGAATTACTGGTATTACTATTGGTATTTATTAGCAGTATGAATACTTAGAAGTGGGGGCACACGCACGCACACACACACACACACACACACACACACACACACACACACACACACACACACACACACACACACACACACACACACACACACACACAAGACTGGATCTTGTGTTCACCCTGAGCAGTTCAGACATTAAGGACATCACTTACGAGAGGCCCCTTGGAGCTAGCGATCACGTGGTTCTGAGTTTTGATTATATAGTAGAGTTACAAGTGGAGAGGGTAACAGGAACTGAAGGGGACAGGCCAAACTATAAAAGGGGGGACTACACAGGTATGAGAAACTTCCTGCAGGAGGTTCAGTGGGACAGAGAAATGGTAGGAAAATCAGTAAACGAGATGATGGAATATGTGGCAACAAAGTGCAAGGAGGCAGAGGAAAGTTTTGTTCCCAAGGGAAACAGAAATAATAGGAAGACCAAAACGAGTCCTTGGTTTACCCGAAGGTGTAGGGAGGCAAAAACTAAGTGCAACAGAGAATGGAAAAGGTACAGGAGGCATAGGACCGAGGAAAACAAGGAGATTAGTAGAAGAGCCAGAAACGAGTATGCACAGATAAGGAGGGAGGCCCAGCGACAGTATGAAAACGACTTAGCATCGAAAGTCAAATCTGACCCGAAACTGCTGTATAGCCACATTAGGAGGAAGACAACAGTCAAGGACCAGGTGATAAGGCTGAGGAAAGAAGGTGGAGAACTCACAAGAAACGATCAAGAGGTATGTGAGGAGCTCAACACGAGATTTAAGGAAGTATTTACAGTAGAGACAGGAAGGACTCTGGGGGGACAGACCAGATGGGTACACCAGCAAGGAATACACCAACAAGTGTTGGACGACATACATACAGATGAGGAGGAGGTGAAGAAACTGCTAAGGGACATCGATACCTCAAAGGCAATGGGACCGGACAACATCTCCCCGTGGGTCCTTAGAGAAGGAGCAGATATGTTGTGCGTGCCACTTACCAAAATCTTCAACACGTCCCTGGAAACTGGGCAACTACCTGAGGTATGGAAGACGGCAAATGTAGTTCCCATTTTTAAAAAAGGAGACAGAAA
>NC_091313.1:3804981-3892481 GCF_038502225.1 Cherax quadricarinatus | reverse complement strand
ACCGATGGAATTTTGATGAGCTGGAGAGAGGAGACAGCGGAGAAGCAAGCGATTATATAGTGGGAATGCTTCAAACTGGAGGTCCCAAAGTGGTAATTGCAGTGATATATAACCCACCACAGAACAGCAGGAGGCCAAGGCAAGAGTATGATGAGAACAATAGAGCAATGGTTGACACACTGGCTGCAGTGGCCAGAAGAGCTCATGCATGCAGGGCAAAGCTCCTGATCATTGGTGACTTTAACCACAAGGAAATCGATTGGGAGAACTTGGAGCTGCATGGGGGCCAAGATGCATGGAGGGCTAAGATGATGGAGGTGGCACTGGAAAACTTCATGTACCAACACGTAAGGGACACTACAAGAGAGAGAGGAGAGGATGAACCAGCAAGACTGGACCTAGTATTCACCTTGAGTAGTGCAGATATTGAGGATATCACATACGAAAGACCACTTGGGGCCAGCGATCACGTGGTTTTAAGCTTCGAATACACAGTAGAGCTACAAGTGGAGGGGAAGCAGGAAGGGCAGGGCGAATGAAACCAAACTACAAGAAAGGGGACTACACAGGAATGAGGAACTTCTTGAATGGGATTCAGTGGGACAGAGAACTGGCAGGGAAGCCAGTTAATGAGATAATGGAATATGTAACAACCATGTGCAAGGAGGTTGAGGAGATGTTTGTATCAAAGGATAACAGGAATAATGAAAGAGCCAGGATGAGCCCACGGTTCACCCAAAGGTGCAGGGAGGCAAAAACCAAGTGTGCTAGGGAATGGAAGAAATATAGAAGGCAAAGGACCCAGGTGAATAAGGAGAACAGTCATAGAGCCAGAAATGAATATGCACAGATAAGAAGGGAGGCCCAACAACAATATGAAAACGACATAGCAGCGAAAGCCAAATCTGACCCAAAGCTGTTATACAGCCACATCAGGAGGAAACCAACAGTCAAGGACCAGGTAATCAGGCTAAGGAAGGATAAGAGACAACAAGAAATGACCGTGAAGTATGTGAGGAACTCAACAAGAGATTCAAAAAAGTGTTCACAGAGGAGACAGAAGGGGCTCCAGAAATACAGAGAGATGGGGTACACCACCAAGTGCTGGACACAGTACACACAGCCGAGGAAGAAGTGAAGAGGCTTCTGAGTGAGCTAGATACCTCAAAGGCAATGGGGCCGGATAACATCTCTCCATGGGTCCTGAGAGAGGGAGCAGAGGCACTATGTGTACCCCTAACAACAATATTCAATACATCTATCGAAACAGGGAGATTGCCTGAGGCATGGAAGACAGCAAATGTAGTCCCAATCTTTAAAAAAGGAGACAGACATGAAGCACTACAGACCAGTGCCACTGACATGTATAGTATGCAAAGTCATGGAGAAGATTGTCAGGAGAAGAGTGGTGGAACACCTAGAAAGGAATGATCTCATCAACAGCAGCCAACATGGTTTCAGGGATGGGAAATCCTGTGTCACAAACCTACTGGAGTTCTATGACATGGTGACAGCAGTAAGACAAGAGAGAGAGGGGTGAGTGGATTGCATTTTCTTGGACTGCAAGAAGGCGTTTAACACAGTTCCACACAAGACATTAGTGCAAAAACTGGAGGACCAATCAGGGTTAACAGGGAAGGCACTACAATGGATCAGGGAATACTTGTCAGGAAGACAGCAGCGAGTCATAGTACGTGGCGGGGTGTCGGAGTGGGCATCTGTGACCAGCGGGGTCCCACAGGGGTCAGTCCTAGGACCATTGCTGTTTCTGGTATTTGTGAACGACATGACGGAAGGAATAGACTCTGAAGTGTCCCTGTTTGTAGATGACGTGAAGTTGATGAGAAGAATTCATTCGATCGACGACCAGGCAGAACTACAAAGGAATCTGGACAGGCTGCAGACCTGGTCCAGCAATTGACTCCTGGAGTTCAACCCCACCAAGTGCAAAGTCATGAAGATTGGGGAAGGGCAAAGAAGACCGCAGACGGAATACAGTCTAGGGGCCAGAGACTACAAACCTCACTCAAGGAAAAAGATCTTGGGGTGAGTATAACACCAGGCGCATCTCCTGAAGCGCACATCAACCAAATAACTTCTGCAACATATGGGCGCCTAGCAAACCTCAGAACAGCATTCCGACATCTTAATAAGGAATCATTCAGGACCCTGTACACCGTGTACGTTAGGCCCATATTGGAGTATGCGGCACCAGTCTGGAACCTACACCTAGCCAAGCACGTAAAGAAACTAGAGAAAGTGCAAAGGTTTGCAACAAGACTAGTCCCAGAGTTAAGAGGTATGTCCTACGAGGAGAGGTTAAGGGAAATCAACCTGACGACACTGGAGGACAGGAGAGATAGGGGGACATGATAACGACATCCAAATACTGAGAGGAATTGACAAGGTGGACAAAGACAGGATGTTCCAGAGATGGGACAGAGTAACAAGGGGACACAGATGGAAGTTGAAGACACAGATGAATCACAGGGATGTTAGGAAGTACTTCTTCAGTCACAGAGTAGTCGGGAAGTGGAATAGTTTTGGAAGCGATGTAGTGGAGGCAGGATCCATACATAGCTTTAAGCAGAGGTATGATAAAGCTCACGGTTCAGGGAGAGTGACCTAGTAGCGACCAGTGAAGAGGCGAGCCCAGGAGCTTGGACTCGACCCTTGCAACCTCAACTAAGTGAGGTGAGTACACACACACACACACACACACACACACACACACAGGGAGAGAGAGGACCTAGTAGCGACCAGTAAAGAGGCGGGGCCAGGAGCTGTGAATCGACCCCTGCAACCACAATTAGGTGAGTACAATTAGGTGAGGACACGCACACACACACACACACACACACACACTCAACAAGAGATTCAAAGAAGTGTTCACAGAGGAGACAGAAGGGACTCCAGAAAGACGGAGAGGTGGGGCACACCACCAAGTGCTGGACACAGTGCACACAACCGAGGAAGAAGTGAAGAGGCTTCTGAGTGAGCTAGATACCTCAAAGGCAATGGGGCCAGATAACATCTCCCCATGGGTATTGAGAGAGGGAGCAGAGGCGCTATGTGTACCCCTAACAACAATATTCAATACATCTATCGAAACAGGGAGATTGCCTGAGGCATGGAAGACAGCAAATGTAGTCCCAATCTTTAAAAAAGGAGACAGACATGAAGCATTAAACTACAGACCAGTGTCACTGACATGTATAGTATGCAAAATCATGGAGAAGATTATCAGAAGAGTGGTGGAACACCTAGAAAGGAATGATCTCATCAACAGCAGCCAGCATGGTTTCAGGGACGGGAAATCCTGTGTCACAAACCTACTGGAGTTCTATGACATGGTGACAGCAGTAAGACAAGAGAGAGAGGGGTGGGTGGATTGCATTTTCTTGGACTGCAAGAAGGCGTTTGACACAGTTCCACACAAGAGATTGGTGCAAAAACTGGAGGACCAAGCAGGGATAACAGGGAAGGCACTACAATGGATCAGGGAATACTTGTCAGGAAGACAGCAGCGAGTCATGGTACGTGGCGAGGTGTCAGAGTGGGCACCTGTGACCAGCGGGGTCCCGCAGGGGTCAGTCCTAGGACCAGTGCTGTTTCTGGTATTTGTGAACGACATGACGGAAGGAATAGACTCTGAGGTGTCCCTGTTTGCAGATAACGTGAAGTTGATGAGAAGAATACACTCGATCGAAGACCAGGCAGAACTACAAAGGGATCTGGACAGGCTGCAGACCTGGTCCAGCAATTGGCTCCTGGAGTTCAATCCCACCAAGTGCAAAGTCATGAAGATTGGGGAAGGGCAAAGAAGGCCGCAGACGGAGTACAGTCTAGGGGGTCAGAGACTACAAACCTCACTCAAGGAAAAAGATCTTGGGGTGAGTATAACACCAGGCACATCTCCTGAAGCGCACATCAACCAAATAACTGCTGCAGCATATGGGCGCCTAGCAAACCTCAGAACAGCATTCCGACATCTTAATAAGGAATCGTTCAGGACCCTGTACACCGTATACGTTAGGCCCATATTGGAGTATGCGGCACCAGTTTGGAACCCACACCTAGCCAAGCACGTAAAGAAACTAGAGAAAGTGCAAAGGTTTGCAACAAGACTAGTCCCAGAGCTAAGAGGTATGTCCTACGAGGAGAGGTTAAGGGAAATCAACCTGACGACACTGGAGGACAGGAGAGATAGGGGGGACATGATAACGACATACAAAATACTGAGAGGAATTGACAAGGTGGACAAAGACAGGATGTTCCAGAGATTGGACACAGTAACAAGGGGACACAGTTGGAAGCTGAAGACACAGATGAATCACAGGGATGTTAGGAAGTATTTCTTCAGCCACAGAGTAGTCAGTAAGTGGAATAGTTTGGGAAGCGATGTAGTGGAGGCAGGATCCATACATAGCTTTAAGCAGAGGTATGATAAAGCTCACGGCTCAGGGAGAGTGACCTAGTAGCGATCAGTGAAGAGGCGGGGCCAGGAGCTCGGACTCGACCCCCGCAACCTCAACTAGGTGAGTACAACTAGGTGAGTACACACACACACACACACATGCACACAGAGATAAGAGTTACAGAAATGAGATAAAACAAGAAAATCAGTAATGAGCGGATTGCATCTTCTTAAACTGAAAAAAAAAAAATGTATTTGATGCACAGCCCATCCTCTTAACAATAGACAGTATTTCACTGGTGCTGGAACAATCAAATAGGTAACATTTTAACGTGCTTTAAACAGTAAGTATCTAGCCTAATATTTTGTAGAGTATACAGTGACTTTCAGTTTCCTGTTGTCAAGTCAGAACGTTTATTATCGCCTTTATCTTGTTTTTCATTGGTTGCTGTTGTGGTAGGTTACAACTGGTTATTTTTAACCTAACCTAAATAACATAAATCGAGAAATTTACTATAAACCGAATGTGAGAAATCCACATAAATTTAGCGAGGATGGGAGTCCACAGCGGGTGAAGCTGGTGCTGGCGCTTGTAAGGTTGTCAACCAGACTGGTTCCAGAAATGAGAGGGATCCACTATAAGGGAAAGTTCTGTCTCGCGCTCAGTAGACGGAGGATCAAGACTTCACCACGTTTTGCAGTGAATGACCCACATGGGTTTAGCACTAAACACGAATTAAATTAAAAAATATATATTATGAGTACAAGTTAAAAATACTTCAACCTGACGACTCGAACAGAAGTGAAGACTATGGAGACATGATTACAATATTAAATATTCAGCAAATTAGGATGAACTGTTTTAACTTGTAGGACCATAGGTAAGAGGACAGGTGAAGGTTAAAGAAACAGAACTATAGAAAGGTGGAAAAACTTAGACGGTGAGGTGGTGAAAGCAAACATCATGCATAGATTTAAGGTTAGGTATGACGAGGCCAAATGAGGTAGGAAACAAGTGAAACAGGTCGTAAGAAGCTTAATAGGGAGATGAGATTCAACCCATGCAACCACAACTAGGTGAGCACAACCAGGTGAGTATACGCACTTGGACATCCACTCTGTCTTAATTCGAGCAGTGTACCCTCATATCCCTCTCAACTCTCCCACTCATCACTCCTTGTTACGAAGCTGTGGCTGGAGAGTGTCACGTGACCCAGCACTCTTGACACGAGACTTGCTGACCACCGTGATAAATCTGAAAGGTAAGGTGGGTGTAGGGCGCAATAGTCAGGTATGTAAGCCAAGCTGGCTTAAAAGTCAATCCTGACAGTGTATATACACCCAGATGTGTGAAATAAGACACAGGCGCACTATCAGTGCATTTTAGTAAGGAAACCATTCGCCAAGAGTGCCTTCCGTAAGTTAAGTAAGGTAAGGTTTGTCAAGACACGTGACAAGTATTTCCTGACTCGGAAACCATGTGTGGTGAAATGCTTTCTTGTTAAAATATCCCGATGCTGGACGTGTATCTCATTTCACATTCGTTGGTATTTTATACATAACTTACCCAGAAGTGTATATCGTCCAGTGTAATATACTGGTGTATATTACTCGGTGTATACACACTGAGAATTTACTTCAATCCATACTTTATTCGCATTCGTGGATGATTTCGTACATGTGATAGGTAGCCTCACTGGAGTCGATTGAGTTTAAAATCAACAAGCTGACCAAACCAACTTGAGATCACTAGTGTAAACTATCTGACTAGTTACTGTCTTAACTCTCAATAATATACGTTTCACCTCATCCTTCCAGGAGACAAATAAAAGCGTTTTGAACATATTAGAGGAAGGTGATTTTGGAAATTAAAAATCCAAATCTTAATTTTGTGTTCTAATTCTGTTGTAAACTAATTCCATTAACTTGTGTTCGAAATCTGATATAACTTGATTCCACTAATTTGTGTTCAAAATTTATTGTCACTTGATTCCATTAACTTGCGTTCGTAAACTACCAGGACACATGTTGTCCTCAAACAAGGTCTCAGCACCTCACACTTTTCCTTCGTTGTCTTTATCACCGCCATTTTTTTTTCCTATGCTCTTTCCTTGCTGTGTTCTGAGCACATTAAGCTCTTGTTTTAGAAATTTCCCTTTTGAGTTAGAAATGTCTCATTTCTTTTCACTTAATGTGTGACAAAACGTAAAGTACGAAGATGGCTTTTTTATGGGCTTTTGGATAGCTGCCACAAAGTAAAAATACCTAGAAAAATTATTATAATAATAATATAATAATAATTATTATAATTATAATAATAATAATATTAATAATTATTATTATTATTATTATTATTATTATTATTATTATAATTATTATCATCATCATCATCATCATCATCATCATCATCATCATCATCATCAATATCATCACTTTTATTCGTTTATTTTAAATTTATTTACTTTTTCATTCCTTTTCTTTGCATTCTTTTCATGTTAAAACATTTACTTCGACCCTTAAAGAATTTATTTGATTTTCTACACTGACCTCAGGGTATATATACACAGAGACGTGATTATCTCTTATTGTATATATTTCGAGAAGTATGCATCTCTTTGTATATATATATATATATATATATATATATATATATATATATATATATATATATATATATATATATATATATATATACATACATATATATATATATATATATATATATATATATACATATATATATATATATATATATATATATATATATGCAAAACAACCACTATGAAAGAATAGAGATATTCCAAGCGCTTTCGTGACTACTCACATTATCAAGGAACATAGTTCCTTGATAATGTGAGTAGTCACGAAAGCGCTTGGAATTTCTCTATTCTTTCAGAGTGGTTGTTTTGCATATTCTGAAATCACCTGTTTACTGTGATCTTATTGCATGTACATATATATATAATATATATATATATATATATATATATATATATATATATATATATATATATATATATATATATATATATATATATATATATATACAAAGAAAGATCGCAGTCAGGAGGATACGAAACTACTACTGAGAATGGTCAAGTTTCTCAGGCAGCGCTCTAGTCCACTCGGACACCCGCTTGTTTCTGCGTGGTGCATTGTTATAAAAAATCGCTTGAGAAGTCAGAACATACAGGAGGAGACTGAAATAGCTTCAATCCATGCTTGAGGCTCACTGACGTAATCTTGACCATTCTCAGTAGTAGTTTCGAATCCTGCTGACTGCGATCTTTCTTTATATATACTCGCTTGTTTCTGCGGGGTGCATATATATATATATATATATATATATATATATATATATATATATATATATATATATGAAAAATTAATTTAGGGTGTGATATATAGACCCCCAAACCTTGATAGAGAGTGCAGTAAGCTGATATGGGACGAAATTCATAAGATATGAAAATGTTGTGTTAATGGGGGATTTTAACTTTAGATAAATTAATAGGAACAATTTGACAGGAAATCTTGAGTCTAGTGACTTTCTTGATACAGTTCAGGATTGCTTTTTAAAACAGTTTGTGACAGAACCAACTAGAGGAAACAATCTGCTTGACTTGGTTCTTGCCAACAAAGAGTCACTAATTAATAATCTTGAGGTTAGTGATGAGCTTGGGGAAAGTGATCACAAATCATTTAGTTTCAATATATTATGGAATTACCCAGTAAACTGCAATCAAGTCTCTGTCCCAGACTTTCGATTGGCAGATTTCCTGGGACTGAAAAATTACCTGGGTGGGCTAAATTAGGATGTTCTGACTATGGATCAGGTAGCTGGTGTTGGTTGCCAATATGACGTTTTTCAGAGCATAGTTCTAGCTGCTCAGTCAACTTTTGTTCCGAGAAGGGAAATTAGATCTAACAAAAATGATCCCAAATGGATGAACAATAGATTAAAACATCTCATTGGTCAAAAGAGAGGCATATATAGGCGTATCAGAAGAGGGGATGGGCAGTTAAGAAATCAATATATTCAATTAAAGAGAGAAATAAAAAAAGGAATAAAAAAAGCAAAAATGGATTATGAGGCTAAGGTCGCAAGGGATTCGAAGACAAACCCAAAAGGGTTCTTTCAGGTATACAGAAGTAAGATTAGAGACAAGATAGGCCCACTAAAGAGTAGCTCAGGTCAGATCACTGATAGTGATAGGGATATGTGTGAATTTTTTAATTGTTACTTCCTCTCAGTCTTTACTCAGGAAGATACTAGCGAAATTTCAGAAATAATAAATTATGTAGAACAGGATGATAATAAACTATGCACGATTGCAATAACTAGTGACATGGTCCTCAGACAAACAGAGAAATTAAAACCTAACAAATCCCCAGGCCCTGATGAATTGTTTGCAAGGGTTTTAAAGGAATGTAAAGAGGAACTTTGCAAACCTTTGGCTAATCTTTTCAACATATCACTGCAAACTGGCATAGTGCCTGATAAGTGGAAAATGGCAAAGGTAATACCTATTTACAAGGCAAGTGACAGGTCCTTAACTTCGAACTATAGACCAATAAGCCTTACCTCCATAGTGGGAAAATTTATGGAATCAATAATTGCCAAGGCAATTCGTAGCCATCTTGATAGGCATAAATTGATAAATGAATCTCAATACGGTTTTACTAAGGGGCGTTCCTGTCTTACGAATTTCCTAACTTTTTTTGCTAAGGTGTTTGAGGAGGTAGATCATGGTAATGAATATGATATTGTGTATATGGACTTCAGTAAGGCTTTCGATAGAGTTCCACATCAGAGACTTTGGGGAAACGTAAGGCACACGGAAGAGGAGGAGAATTTTTTTCCTTAGTTGAGGCATGGTTGACAAATAGGCAGCAAAGAGTTTGCATAAATGGGGAGAAATCAGAATGGGGGCACGTCACAAGCGGTGTTCCACAGGGGTCAGTGTTGGGCCCTCTGCTGTTCACAATTTACATAAAAGATATAGATGAGGGAATAAATAGCGACATAAGCAAATTTGCTGATGACACCAAAACAGGCCGTCAAATTTATTCTATTGAGGACATTAGTGCACTCCAGGATGATTTGAATAGACTGATGCAGTGGTCGGAGAAGTGGCAGATGCAGTTTAATATAGACAAATGCAAAATGCTAAATGTTGGACAGGACAATAACCATGCCACTTATAAACTGAATAGTGAAATTCTTAATACTACTGATTGTGAAAAGAATTTAGGAGTTCTGGTTAGCAGTAATCTGCAACCAAGACAACAGTGCATAAGTGTTCGCAATAAAGCTAACAGAATCCTTGGTTTCATATCCAGAAGTATATATAATAGAAGTCCTCAGGTTGTTCTTCAACTCTGTATATCTTCGGTTACTCCTCATTTAGACTATGCTGCACAGTCCTGGTCACCGTATTACAGAATGGATATAAATGCACTGGAAAACGTACAGAGGAGGATGAGAAAGTTGATCTCATCTATCAGAAATCTTCCCTATAAGGACAGACTGAGGGTCCTCAATTTGCACTCTCTAGAAAGGCGTAGAATTAGGGGGGATATGATCGAGGTGTATAAATGGAAAACAGGAATAAATAAAGGGGATGTAAATAGCGTGCTGAAAATATCCAGCCAAGACAGGACTCGCAGCAATGGTTTTAAGTTGGAAAAATTCAGATTCAGGAAGGATATAGGAAAGCACTGGCTTGGTAATAGAGTTGTGGATGAGTGGAACAAACTCCCGAGTACCGTCATAGACGCTAAGACGTTGTGTAGTTTTAAAAATTGGGAAGCGCTAAACCCGGAGGATTATACAGCGCCTGGGGGGGGATGTGGAAGGCATTCAGGCTTAATTTGGGGAACTGGAGCACAGATCCAATTCTCTAAATCAAGAGCCCCTCACCAACATCAAGGAACCTTCCTTGGACCTGACTAGCATGGGCTACCAGGTCTGGTGCCGTGCTCCTTCCTTAAGTGGAAGTGACCTGACTAGGTGGTCATTGTTCTAGGCCGGGGGGTGGCATGGACCTGCTTTGTATGGGTCAGTAAGCCTGTTGCAGTGTTCCTTCTTTCTTATGTTCTTATATACACCGATTGGCGAATATCTTTCATTGTATTTACAATGAGAACTGTGTATCTCTCAGCGCATACTCACGGTGAAGTACGCATCACTCACTGTGTACACACAAAGAGGTGTATATATCTCAGGGTATATACACTTGAGTGTATAATCACTACACCAGCTCCTGAAGTGGCCTTGATATCAGTGCTTAAGAGAAGCGTGACCTTAAACACCTTCATGTACTTGATAATCACTAAATCTTTATGATTATCATCACCTAATAGTCATTAAATCTTAATGATCATTAGTACTTAACAATCATTAAGCTTATCACACTACCCTGACAGAAGAGTTTGTCGTACGCCTCCTCACACTCCACATAACTCCACTAGCCGTACCAGTGTCTCCGGAAGACAGTTCTTCTCACAGGCTACACAGAATCAAGTTGGACTAATGTATTTCAGTGCCTGCTTAGTATTTTATTTGAATATCTTACATCATGGTAGCATTTTATATAATATCATGGTAGTAACTCATACAACATCATAGTAACAACACATACAACATCACAGTAACAACACATACAACATCACAGTAACAACACATACAACATCACAGTAACAACACATACAACATCATAGTAACAACACATACAACATCACAGTAACAACACATACAACATCATAGTAACAACACATACAACATCATAGTAACAACACATACAACATCATAGTAACAACACATACAACATCATAGTAACAACACATACAACATCATAGTAACAACACATACAACATCATAGTAACAACACATACAACATCACAGTAACAACACATACAACATCATAGTAACAACACATACAACATCACAGTAACAACACATACAACATCACAGTAACAACACATACAACATCACAGTAACAACACATACAACATCACAGTAACAACACATACAACATCACAGTAACAACACATACAACATCACAGTAACAACACATACAACATCACAGTAACAACACATACAACATCACAGTAACAACACATACAACATCACAGTAACAACACATACAACATCACAGTAACAACACATACAACATCATAACAGCCCTTCACATTTGTTGTTCACACATTTTAGAAAACTCTGCCATAGATTAAAATACTAAAAACGGAACAGAACGAGCATACCTCTGTTCCAGTAACTATTGTAACTATAAACAGGTAATAGCAAACATGTCATTATTCCTAACATGTAACTACACGCAGGTGATTACAAACAACTAATTACAAATAAGTTGATTGTCTTCGGCCATCTAGTTACTGGGTCAGGTTCTTCACTTTAACCTCACAGACGTACCATCCCTTGGAAGTTTCACAGTGTTTGTGTTCGAACTCCTGCCAACTGTGAGGCAGCATCACCACGCAGAAGTCGCCGTCCACTGTGAGGGACTCTGACGACTTTCTACCTTCCCCACCGAATATCCGGCCATCCAGCCACCGATACACGGGGAACTCCTGTTTGGGGTCAGCTCTAGCTCCCAGGAAGAAGAAACCCCAGTCTGGAAAGAGGAGAAAACTAGTTTTATATCAGTTATTGCTACCAGGAGGAAGAAACCCCTGTCTGGGAAGAGGAGAAAACTCGTTTTATATCAGTTATTGCTACCAGGAAGAAGAAATCCCAGTCTGTAAAGAGGAGATAACTCTTTTTTACATCAGTTACAGTATCCTCCCCCCTTCCCCAGGAAGAAGGAACACTAATGTAAACAGTGGATTTTTTTAAATCACTTCTATCTTTCAGAAATAAATCCCAGCTTGATAGGAATTTTTGTTTCTGCTTTGGCCAGCAGGGAAATAATAAAAAAAAAGTCTGGAAAAAAATAGGTACTTTTTATCAGCTCTCACTCCCAGGAAGACTAAACTCCAGCTTAAGTAAATAAGTACGCTTATTTAAGTACAGGTACACATAAGTACAGTTACACAAATTTAGGTGACTTCAGTTATTGTACATAGTAACATGTGTATAAATTATCCACCAGGATAATCCAAGAAAGGCAGGCGTAGTGATACTTATTTCCGCTGGGGTCCTTATAATATTTTATTATATAGAAGTAGGTTAAAGAGTCCTAACGCAAGGAAGAAAAAAATCTTCCAACTCGAGAAGCGTGAAACTCTTTATTATTACTCTAGTCCCGAGCATGTAGTGCAGTCCACCTTAGAAACAGGAAAAAAATACCATCGTTTTACGACTATCAAACTTTCAGAATACATTTTAAACCCACCGCCTCCAGACACTTATACAACACTTGGATATTTATGGGGACGTTTCGCTGCAGTAGAGGTTTTTTTTTTTAATCTGGAGACAGTGGAAGAAGAGGATAGATAATTCTGAGGTGTTCTGTCCTTTGATCACTGGGCAGCAGAGGCATGAAGATGGAGACTTATACAATGGTGCCAACGGAGAGGTGCAGCAGTTGAGGACATCGCCACAGGTGGGTGGGACTCACTAGTGGACGTAGGTCATGCAGGAAAGTTGGGCCAGAGGTTAGCAATATAGCTACAGAAGATATCTTCTGTACAAAGATACTGTGCAAAGTTTCTGTGCAGACAAATATCAATATATAAATATTACACAGTACCGATAGGTTGATGAAAAAGACACAAGTGCAACGCCTGGGCATCTTAAATGACGATACGTTTCGCCAGCGTAGCAGGCTTTCTTTGTATCTAATACAGAATCACCTTGTATATTGGCAAACAGGATACGTTATGTAAGATTTGTCAGGAAAGAGGACAAGTGTTTCCTGAC
Source organism: Cherax quadricarinatus (assembly GCF_038502225.1). Classification (NCBI taxonomy): domain Eukaryota; kingdom Metazoa; phylum Arthropoda; class Malacostraca; order Decapoda; family Parastacidae; genus Cherax; species Cherax quadricarinatus. Next base: position 3,879,180 of record NC_091313.1, on the reverse strand, counting down.
GCTGGTCTTAGTCATATGATGACCCACCGTAAGAGCTTTTGGTCATCTAACTGAGGCCTTCCACTGGCTTATCGATCCACCCTTTTAAAAACTGAGGTTATAATTCTAACCATTTACGCTAGTGAAAACAGTCTCTGACCCTTCATTAAATGCCAAGGGACTGACTACCTCACAAGCACCTCTCTACTTTTTCCAGTGTCTCTTGTACGTGTGTATGTGTGTGTGTGAATGTGGGGATTGGCGATTTATGACCAGAGGTTTGGTAAGATAGGGAGGAGGAAGAAGGATTTCCTCTATATTAGACTGAAAAAAACTGCTGTGAAGGGAAAACTTCTCGTCAATAAGATATCAGGTGTTGCGCGTGTCTTATTTATAAATCTGGCAGTACTGTTTACCATTGTTGTAATGATCACCAACATTACCAGTAGCACCACCAGACTCACCACCATCACCAGTATTACCACCAGAAGAACCACCATCACCAGTACCACCACCAGACTCACCACCATCACCAGTATTACCACCAGAAGAACCACCATCACCAGTACCACTACCAGACTCACCACCATCACCGGTACCACCACCAGACTCACCACCATCACCAGTACCACCACCAGACTCTCCACCACCACCAGTACCACCACCAGACTCGCCACCATCACCAGTACCACCACCAGACTCGCCACCATCACCAGTACCACCACCAGACTCACCACCATCACCAGTACCACCACCAGACTCGCCACCATCACCAGTACCACCACCAGACTCACCACGATCACCGGTAGCACCCCTAAACTCACCACCATCACCAGTACCCCAACCAGACTCACCACCATCACCAGTACCATCACCAGACTCACAACCATCACCAGTACCACCACATGACTCAACACTATCACCAGTTTTGTAGATGAATGGTTCAGAGAACCGACATGTTGATAAATTAGACACATGTGCAACTCTTGGGTATCTTTATTGAGGAAACGTTTCGCCACACAGTGGCTTCATCAGTCCATACGTAGGAGAAACTTGAAGAACAGGAGGAGAATGAGGTAATCAGTCCCTCAACCTTGAGTCGATGTGTTCAGTCCATCAATCTTGAATAGAATACGGCATATGAGCGGAGAAGCAGCTTATAAACCGTATGGCAGGAGAGGTGCAGCAGTCATAGGTGGTGTCACATTTGTTCAATGTGGAAGTAGGTCGTGCCCAAGAAATAGGCAAGCGAAGAATTCCTAAGTATTAAGATCCCAAGAAGTTGTTATAAAAATCGCTTGAGAAGTCAGAACATACAGGAGACTGAAATAGCTTGAATCCATGCTTGATTCAACTTCTTGGGATCTTAATACTTAGGAATTCTTCGCTTGCCTATTTCTTGGGCACGACCTACTTCCACATTGAACAAATGTGACACCACCTATGACTGCTGCGCATCTCCTGCCATACGGTTTATAAGCTGCTTCTCCGCTCATATGCCGTATTGTATTCAAGATTGATGGACTGAACACATCGACTCAAGGTTGAGGGACTGATTACCTCATTCTCGTTCTGTTCTTCAAGTTTCTCCTACGTATGGACTGATGAAGCCACTGTGTGGCGAAACGTTTCCTCAATAAAGATACCCAAGAGTTGCACATGTGTCTAATTTATCACTATCACCAGTATCACCACCAGACTCACCACCATCACCAGACTCTTCATCATCACCAGTACCACCACTATACTCACCAACATCTCCATTATCACCAACGGCACCAGTACCACCACCACCATCACCACCATCACCAGTATCACCACCATCACCACCACCATCGCCAGTACCACCACCACGCCACCACCACCATCACCAGTACCACCACCATCACTAGAACCATCACCAGTACCACCACCATCACCAGCACCAGTACCATCACCAGTACCACCACCATCACCACCACCATCACCAGTACCACCACCATCACCAGTACCACCACCATCACTAGTACCACCACCATCACCTGTACCACCAACACCATACCACCATCACCAGTACCACCACCATCACCAGTAAAACCACCATCACCAGTACCACCAACACCATACCACCATCACCAGTACCACCACCATCACCGGTACCATTAGCAGTACCACCACCATCACCAGTACCATCACTAGTACCACCAACATCACCAGTACCACCAACACCATACCACCGTCACCAGTACCACCACCATCACCAGTACTACCACCATCACCAGTACCACCACCATCACCAGTACCACCACCATCACCAGTAAAACCACCATCACCAGTACCACAAACACCATACCACCATCACTAGTACCACCACCATCACCAGTACTATCACCACCAGTACCACCACCATCACCAGTACCACCAACACCATACCACCATCACTAGTACCATCGCCATCATCAGTACCATCACCAGTACCACAACCATCACCAGTACCACCAATACCATACCACCGTCACTAGTACCACCACCATTACCAGCACCATCACCAGTACCACCACCATCACCAGTACCACCACCATCACCAGTAAAACCACCATCACCAGTAAAACCACCATCACCAGTACCACAAACACCATACCACCATCACTAGTACCACCACCATCACCAGTACCATCACCACCAGTACCACCACCATCACCAGTACCACCAACACCATACCACCATCACTAGTACCATCACCATCATCGGTACCACCACCATCACCAGTACCACCACCATCACCAGTACCACCACCACCATACCACCATCACCAGTACCACCACCAGTACCATCACCAGTACCATCACCAGTACCATCACCATCACCAGTACCATCACCATCACCAGTACCATCACCAGTACCATCACCAGTACCACCACCACACCACCCCACCACCATCACCAGTACCACCACTAGACTCACCATCATCACCAGTACCACCACCAGACTCACCATCATCACCAGTACCATCACCAGACTCACCACCGTCACCAGTACCATCACCAGACTCACCACCGCCACCAGTGCCACCACCATGACCAGTACCACCACCATCACCAATACCACCAGCACTTGACTCACCTCCGGACACCACCGTCGTGATGTAGTCCCTGAAGCTGGTAATGTTGGCAGGGTGAGCCAGATCAGCCCCCAGCTTGCCACAGGAGTACCTAGCTGCTGCCCACGTCTTCTTCACCCTCTGTGGGTGGTAGAAGCACCCTCCGCCGCCCACTTGGAAGGGTTCCGGACACTCTGAGGACGAAGGAACACTGTTATGCAATGCAAAAGTCACAATACCCTGACTGGCATAATTCACAGCTGTTTCACTTTCTTTTTTGTTTTTCGTGTTTTTTCAGTAATTTGTTTTTGTTTACGCTAGAACTGAGACAATTTTTAGCTAAAAAGCATTAATTTAGAAGAAAAGTGCCTAGTCTAAACTTCAAGTTACAGCACAATGAGTGGAAAAGTTTACAACTAACGATAAAGCCAATATACAGTGACTGGAACAGGTCACAGATAACACGCGGGTCACAATACCCTGACTGAAACTAACTATTGTACTGAGAGCCACAGTGTATAAGTATACTGATCCTCTTATGAACCTCTGAATCTTTTATGAACCATGAAGTGCTCTAAAATAGAATCTGCAAGACGAAGAGTTTACTCCCTTACTGGTCGGGTTTTCAAGCTCACACTCTCTGGTAGGGTACTCACACTCTCTGGTAGGGCACTCACACTCTCTGGTAGGGTACTCGCACTCTCTGGTAGGGTACTCACACTCTCTGGTAGGGTACTCACACTCTCTGGCAGGGTACTCACACTCTCTGGCAGGGTACTCACACTCTCTGGTAGGGTACTCACTCTGTCTAGTAGGGTGCTCAAATTGTATCTTGGCGTGCCTGTCCATTTGCAGAAACACCTCCTCCTGCAACCTCTCCAGCGTCAGCCTCTGGGCTGTGACGTCCCTCCAGAGGTGCTGAAGCCTGGTGTCGCAGCCCTCGATGCCACTCAGCACCTTCTGCATCCTCAACAGGGAGGCCAGGAGGTCATTATTCTCAAGGTCTACTCCGGCTGCAGTTCTTGATTCGTCTACGTGATATTCCTCTTCCAAATACTCTTGTTCCTTCGATGTCGTGCGGTGTTCCTTGACGAGTGCACCTGCCACGCCCATCTGGCTTTCCACGCTCGCACCTCCCACGCCCATCTGGCTTTCCACGCTCGCACCTCCCACGCCCATCTGGCTTTCCACGCTCGCACCTCCCACGCCCATCGCCCATATAGTTGCACCCAGCAGGACTCTGAGAGAAGCAGAGGGACACCCACACGCCATCGTGGTCACTGTAGCACTGGCTACCTCCGTCCTACCCCTCCTACGTCTCTTCTTCTCCCCCCCCCTCATTCCTCACACACAAACATAAAATAAAACATATTGCATCAGTAACAGTATTTTCATAGATGTGTAGAACCCCGTGCAAAGAGTGTAGATAATTGTCGCAGGCTTGTCTTTGTACTCACGACTTTCATTACAGTACCGTCAAACACCTTACCCCACCGTGACATGCCCAACTTCACAAGGCTGTCACATACCCCTCTCACAAACATGTACATATCTCTGGTCAATATTGTGAATATCTTCATAATATATTTAACATCACCACCTCTTCCATACGCAGCGACCCCTGCCAATTTTACGTAGTGTAATAATTTATCTGACCTAATGTACTCTGTACGGCGTGACTGCCAGTAATGTAAGGTGGTAGAGCAGCGCTCACTGTGATAAGCTGGACCCACCAGTGATACTGTACTTACATTGTGCGGGAAATGAGCGCCTCACCTGATAAAACTTTCTTTAGCTCATTCCTTTGTTCAATATGAAAGAAAGATAAGAGAAATTAGGTCCATTGTCGTGGTCCTTGCTTCCCTCAGCCGCTACAACAGATCAACTTCTGGCCACGTACTTCAATTCTCAGTCTCTCTCTTAACATTCACACTCCACCTGTTGTACACTGACTACAACATTCATCACAATTTCCACAGTCAATGCCTCATTAGCCCTTCTACTCGCATCATCCTTCTCACCAGTTTGCATTTTTCCTTTATATTTTTTCTGTCCCATATAACTTTATTTTTCTTTCCTCCACATCAAACGCTTGCTTTCTTCCGATCAAACATTATTTCCCTTTCCTCCTCATCAGATCTTTTTCCTGTTCCCCGTCAAACACTATCTTTTTTCCCCTCTTCATCAAGTCCTGTATATTCCCCATCGACCAATCTCCCTCTTATCAGAACCACTCTTGATCCACTAAACCCCCTGCTTCACCAAACTCACTTCTGTCAATCCAAACTTGTTTCTGCCAAACCAAACCCATTCCGTTCTCTAGTACGTGCTCTTTCACCCATCTCGTCAGCTAAAACCAGCTGAGATACCAAGCTTCCTGTTTTAGTACCATAGAGTGCCGTAATTGCCTTTCATTGGTGTGATTAAGTGTTAAGAGGGCAATGGTGGTGGTGGGGAAGGTTGGAGAGCCGGGGTAGGGCCACTAACTCCACCATGACAGCGACACGTAGGTAGGAGGAAGCTGGTCGTTAACAAAGATCTCCGTCCTCGAGCGACCGCCAGCTGCATGACAGGAGTGTACATCATTGCATTACCACCTAATGCAACTTATGCAACAATACTTTTACACATATATTCGTCATATACAACTACCACATCTATATGTCTCTCTCGTCTTATACAGTTACCACATGTATCATCTCCGTTGTATCAAAGGTAACCTTCCCAACAGCGTAACTATAAGACTGCCATCCCCACGAGCCCCTTTGAGGCGGGGTAGATGGCAGACCACAGGCCTAGCTTCTCCCTACGAGCCCCGTGAGGGCGGGGAATGTGGCTAGGCCTGGGGACACTTGGTCCCAAAGATGAGGCGGTACTTGTACCTCCTCCCATGGGAGACTTAAGTCTCGAGACACTCCCCAGATAGGGAGCCAAGGCCGGGTCACCACTACTTGGAAAAGACCCGGGCCGGGAGAATACCGGCGAAAAAAAAAAAAAAAAAAAAGTAACTAAAGGCTTAAAACTGGATATCCCATAGGGAGGTGCCCTCATCTCAACATTTAGTGCACTAAACAGTACCTTACTTAACTTTGTGTCCATAAATCTCAAGTTACGTAATTTGCTTAGTTGTTGGCATCACACGTCACACCACTGGATATATCAACACTAAAATAACAAAGTTGGTAGAATTACCGACAATATGTAAAGGAAAAGGACACAGGTGCAACTAATGTGACATTTTATTGTGGCAACGTTTCGCTCTCCAGAGGGTATATAAAGGCTCAGAGTGAGGTGCAATACTAGTGAGGTACCATTTCGATGTTCACTAGTGGTAGTAGTAGTAGTAGTAGTAGTAGTAGTAGTAGTAGTAGTAGTAGTGACAAAAGTAATACAATATGGTAGAGCAATTAATTCGTACATGAGTAAAAGTTATTACTTGGGTAACATAAAAATAGGTTGGACAAATATAGACTGGAAAGAGGCAGCTTGTTTCAGTGTTCACTCTCTGTAATGTGCTTTGTGTAGTATAACAGGAGAGACTATGTGATGGCAAGGTTTACTGTTTTCAGGAGGATTCTTGCTAAGACTGAGGAGATGGTGAAGCTGTCGTTTTGTTTAATTGTATTCGAAACAGCGATCAGTGCTGATTCGAGGCACTTGCGTCTGCGGAAATTAGTTTCTTTGATCACTAATTGGGCGTCTCTGAATTTCATGAGATGATTGGTGGAATTTCGGTGTTGTACACAGACGTTGTTCAAGTTATCGTTCCTTTGTAGATGAATGGTTCAGAGAACCGACATGTTGATAAATTAGACACATGTGCAACTCTTGGGTATCTTTATTGAGGAAACGTTTCGCCACACAGTGGCTTCATCAGTCCATACACAGGAGAAACTTGAAGAACAGGAGGAGAATGAGGTAATCAGTCCCTCAACCTTGAGTCGATGTGGTCAGTCCATCAATCTTGAATAGAATACGGCATACGTGCGGAGAAGGAGCTTATAAACCGTTGGTAGGAGAGGTGCAGCAGTCATAGGCGGTGTCACATTTGTAATAAAGTTGGTAGAATTACCGACAATATGTAAAGTAAAAGGACACAAGTGCAACTAATGTGACATTTATTGTGGCAACGTTTCGCTCTCCAGGAGCTTTATCAAGCCATTACAAACAATACATGGACACAGTGGGTATATAAAGGCTCAGAGTGAGGTGTAATACTAGTGAGGTACCATTTCGATGTTCACTAGTGGTAGTAGTAGTAGTGGTAGTGACAAAAGTAATACAATATGGTAGAGCAATTAATTCGTACATGAGTAAAAGGATATAAAAGCTATTACTTGGGTAACATAAAAATAGGTTGGACAAATATAGACTGGAATGAGGCAGCTTGTTTCAGTGTTCACTCTCTGTGCTTTGTGTAGTATAACAGGAGAGACTATGTGATGGCAGGGTTTACTGTTCTCAGGAGGATTCTTGCTAAGACTTCGGAGATGGTGAAGCTCCCGTTGTTTTGTTTAATTGTATTCGAAACAGCGATCAGTGCTGATTCGAGGCACTTGCGTCTGCGGAAATTAGTTTCTTTGATCATTAATTGGGCGTCTCTGAATTTCATGAGATGATTGGTGAACATTAAAATGGTATAAAATACCGACAGGTTGTTAGGTAAGACACATATGCAACAGTTAGGTATCTTTATTTCGAAACGTTTCGCCTACACAGTAGGCTTCTTCAGTCGAGTACAGAAAAGTTGATAGAAGCAGAAGATACTTGAAGACGATGTAATCAGTCCATCACCCTTAAAGTTTTGAGGTGGTCAGTCCCTCAGTCTGGAGAAGAGCATTGTTCCATGGTATGAAACAATATGGAGATGAAGTGACAGGATGGAGCCTTATATAGCGCCAGGAGGTGAGACGTAGGTCACTAGGAGAGGTAAGAACTCAGATGTTGGGAGGACAGGTCCCTCTCAAATCCAGCCGTTCTCACTAGTAGAGGTTGTCGAAGTTGATTGTAGGTCTGTACCAAGATACCCTTGTGTTGCAGTGTCAGACAGATTGAACATTAAAATGGTATAAAATACCGACAGGTTGTTAGGTAAGACACATATGCAACAGTTAGGTATCTTTATTTCGAAACGTTTCACCTACACAGTAGGCTTCTTCAGTCGAGTACAGAAAAGTTGATAGAAGCAGAAGATACTTGAAGACGATGTAATCAGTCCATCACCCTTAAAGTTTTGAGGTGGTCAGTCCCTCAGTATCTTGGTACAGACCTACAATCAACTTCGACAACCTCTACTAGTGAGAACGGCTGGATTTGAGAGGGGCCTGTCCTCCCAACATCTGAGTTCTTACCTCTCCTAGTGACCTACGTCTCACCTCCTGGCGCTATATAAGGCTCCATCCTGTCACTTCATCTCCATATTGTTTCATACCATGGAACAATGCTCTTCTCCAGACTGAGGGACTGACCACCTCAAAACTTTAAGGGTGATGGACTGATTACATCGTCTTCAAGTATCTTCTGCTTCTATCAACTTTTCTGTACTCGACTGAAGAAGCCTACTGTGTAGGCGAAACGTTTCGAAATAAAGATACCTAACTGTTGCATATGTGTCTTACCTAACAACCTGTCGGTATTTTATACCATTTTAATGTTCAATCTGTCTGACACTGCAACACAAGGGTATCATGGTACAGACCTACAATCAACTTCGACAACCTCTACTAGTGAGAACGGCTGGATTTGAGAGGGACCTGTCCTCCCAACATCTGAGTTCTTACCTCTCCTAGTGACCTACGTCTCACCTCCTGGCGCTATATAAGGCTCCATCCTGTCACTTCATCTCCATATTGTTTCATACCATGGAACAATGCTCTTCTCCAGACTGAGGGACTGACCACCTCAAAACTTTAAGGGTGATGGACTGATTACATCGTCTTCAAGTATCTTCTGCTTCTATCAACTTTTCTGTACTCGACTGAAGAAGCCTACTGTGTAGGCGAAACGTTTCGAAATAAAGATACCGACTGAAGAAGCCTACTGTGTAGGCGAAACGTTTCGAAATAAAGATACCTAACTGTTGCATATGTGTCTTACCTAACAACCTGTCGGTATTTTATACCATTTTAATGTTCAATCTGTCTGACACTGCAACACAAGGGTATCTTGGTAGACCTACAATCAACTTCGACAACCTCTACTAGTGAGAACGGCTGGATTTGAGAGGGACCTGTCCTCCCAACATCTGAGTTCTTACCTCTCCTAGTGACCTACGTCTCACCTCCTGGCGCTATATAAAGCTCCATCCTGTCACTTCATCTCCATATTGTTTCATACCATGGAACAATGCTCTTCTCCAGACTGAGGGACTGACCACCTCAAAACTTTAAGGGTGATGGACTGATTACATCGTCTTCAAGTATCTTCTGCTTCTATCAACTTTTCTGTACTCGACTGAAGAAGCCTACTGTGTAGGCGAAACGTTTCGAAATAAAGATACCTAACTGTTGCATATGTGTCTTACCTAACAACAGATGATTGGTGGAATTTCGATGTTGTACACAGGCGTTGTTCAGGTTATCGTTCCTACATGCGTAAATGTGTTCATTGAGGCGGGTGTCGAGGTTTCTGGCTGTTTCACCTACGTAAATCTTGTCACAGCCTCCACAGGGTATAGTGTAAACTCCTGCATTGACTGGTTCGTGGTGCTTGGATTTTGTCCTGGTTATATCCTTTATTGAAGTGCTAGAAGCGATGGCGACTCTGGTGTTAGCTTGTGAAAGTACTTTTGAGACGTTCAGTGCAACCTGACTGTTGGGAAGAATTATAACTTTCCTGGGAGTGGTGTTGATGCGTGGAGAATTTATGATCTGAAGAGCTCTTTTCTTGCAGTCTTTGATGAAAAAAGAAGGAAATTGCTCTACCATATTGTATTAATTTTGTCACTACCACTACTACTACTACTACCACTAGTGAACATCGAAATGGTACCTCACTAGTATTACACCTCACTCTGAGCCTTTATATACCCTCTGTGTCCATGTATTGTTTGTAATGGCTTGATAAAGCTCCTGGAGAGCGAAACGTTGCCACAATAAATGTCACATTAGTTGCACTTGTGTCCTTTTACTTTACATGGTGTCACATTTGTTCAATGTGGAAGTAGGTCGTGCCCAAGAATTAGGCAAGCGAAGAATTCCCAAGTATTAAGATCCCAAGAAGTTGCAGTGTCTGACAGGTTTGTAGGTGAATGGTTCAGAGAACCATTCTTCGCTTGCCTAATTCTTGGGCACGACCTACTTCCACATTGAACAAATGTGGCACCGCCTATGACTGCTACACCTCTCCTACCAACGGTTTATAAGCTCTTTCTCCGCACGCATGCCGTATTCTATTCAAGATTGATGGACTGACCACATCGACTCAAGGTTGAGGGACTGATTACCTCATTCTCCTCCTGTTCTTCAAGATTCTCCTTTGTTTGGACTGATGAAGCCACTGTGTGGCGAAACGTTTCCTCAATAAAGATACCCAAGAGTTGCACATGTGTGTAATTTATCAACATGTAGGTTCTCTGAACCATTCATCTACATTGTTTGTAATGGCTTGATAAAGCTCCTGGAGAGCGAAACGTTGCCACAATAAAATGTCACATTAGTTGCACCTGTGTCCTTTTACTTTACACTAAAATAACAGTTTGCAGATAAATATACATAAGCACAGTTCAAGATATGTACTGAGGAAACGTTGCACACAAGTGGCTTCTACTGGAATAAAGAGGCCACATTTTGTGAAACATTTCCTCAATAAATGTCTTGAACTGTGCGTATGTGTCATTTTCAACGTATTGTCGGTATCAGTGTCAACTTTGTAATACCTGTGTAGTATATTTTGTTATAACTCCATTTTATAGGCAGACTCCCAGGCCAAGCCTTGACCTCAACAGTCAATAAAATACTTCAATGAGCTAAATTTGATGGATATCGGCTTGACTATGCAACCAGATTTAAACACATTAGACTTAAGGTGCCACCCTGAAGATCTAACTTAACCAGACTTGATTCATGAAATCGTAATAATACGAATACAAACAAACCACGGTACGGGTGGAGTTAGAACCCATGGTGAGTGAGTCGTAAACCTTAAAATGGTATAAAATACCGACAGGTTGTTAGGTAAGACACATATGCAACAGTTAGCTATCTTTATTTCGAAACGTTTCGCCTACACAGTAGGCTTCTTCAGTCGAGTACAGAAAAGTTGATAGAAGCAGAAGATACTTGAAGACGATGTAATCAGTCCATCACCCTTAAAGTTTTGAGGTGGTCAGTCCCTCAGTCTGGAGAAGAGCATTGTTCCATGGTATGAAACAATATGGAGATGAAGTGACAGGATGGAGCCTGTCACTTCAGCCTACTGTGTAGGCGAAACGTTTCGAAATTAAGATAGCTAAGAACGAGTCGTAAACCTCCAGGCCAGCGCGTAAGCCACTGGGCCAGCTGGCTACAATAAGATTCGTCCAACTAGGTATATTTGTAGATGAATGGTTCAGAGAACCGACACGTTGATAAATTAGACACATGTGCAACTCTTGGGTATCTTTATTGAGGAAACGTTTCGCCACACAGTGGTTTCATCAGTCCATACAAAGGATAAACTTGTGTAAAGTAAAACGACACAAGTGCAACTAATGTGACATTTTATTGTGGCAACGTTTCGCTCTCCAGGAGAGCGAAACGTTGCCACAATAAAATGTCACATTAGTTGCACTTGTGTCCTTTTACTTTACATATTGTCGGTAATTCTACCAACATTATTACAAAGGATAAACTTGAAGAACAGGAGAAGAATGAGGTAATCAGTCCCTCAGCCTTGAGTCGATGTGGTCAGTCCATCAATCTTGAATAGAATACAGCATAGGAGCGGAGAAGCAGCTTATAAACCGTATGGCAGGAGAGGTGCAGCAGTCGTAGGTGGTGTCACATTTGTCCAATGTGGAAGTAGGGCGCGCCCAAGGGTAAGGCAAGCGAAGAATTCCCAAGTTTTAAGATCCCAAGAAGTTGCAGTGTCTGACAGGATTGCAACTTCTTGGGGTCTTAATACTTGGGAATTCTTCGCTTGCCTAACCCTTGGGCACGACCTACTTCCACATTGGACAAATGTGACACCACCTACGACTGCTGCACCTCTCCTGCCATACGGTTTATAAGCTGCTTCTCCGCTCCTATGCTGTATTCTATTCAAGATTGATGGACTGACCACATCGACTCAAGGCTGAGGGACTGATTACCTCATTCTCCTCCTGTTCTTCTAGTTTATCCTTTGTATGGACTGATGAAGCCACTGTGTGGCGAAACGTTTCCTCAATAAAGATACCCAAGAGTTGCACATGTGTCTAATTTAACAAGTACAGAGGTAGCAGGAGTAGTAGTGAAATGAAGACGTAATTAGTCCATCAACCTTGGAGAAATAGTATTTAAACATAAGAATGGAGGAACACTGCAAAAATTCTACTGGCCCATACAATCCAGGGGGGCGTTGAGGAAAAAGAGGGCGGCAGGGGGGCGGCACGGTGTCATCAGAACCAAGGGACTGTTCTTTTTACAAAATTTATATGACAAAATATAAATCACCAACACTTAAGTAACACAAATGCTTTACAAAGAATAAAATTAACATAGAGTTATACACGAAGATCAGAGAGCGAGATCAGATAGCAGACGACGCAGGGGTACTGGTGATGATCGGATTATCACGTCTGCAAGGACCAAAGCTCTAGGTATGTAGCGAGGCTTAAGTGCAGTCGCCAAGCTTCTTTCCAAACAAAGAAACAGACTGAAAATTACTGAAGGCGGGATCTAAGACTTCTTAATGTTTGTGATGAATGGTTTGAAAAACCGACATGTTGAAGATTGAGACACTTATGCAGCATATGGGAATCTTAATTAAGATTCCCATATGCTGCATAAGTGTCTCAATCTTCTTAATGTTTTCAAGCCTGATGCTTGTTACAAATAAGATGTAAATTTACCATTTCATATTGTTAAATAAATTGGTTTACTACGCTAATTTTTATTTGTGAAATAAATACACTTGTATTAGGTTAGGTGTTGTTTTGAATTTGCAGTAAACCTAATTCCAGCATCGAGCAGTGTGTGTGTGTTGGGATGAGGGGGAGTGGGAGGGGAGGGACGGCCTGGGAGCCAAGGTGGCGGCAGCCTGAAAAAAAGTTTGGGAACCACTGGGTTAAAATAAAAACTAAGATTTCTTATGTAAGGTATAAGGACACACGTCGGTAATTCTACCAACGTTATTACAATAACAAATATATAACACTGAATGCTTTGACTTTTACACCCCCATCGTAAATGATGGGTTGCCCCTTCATGCTCCATTGCACAGGATGGGTTTCAGATTTATGTTGCATACACAAATAACCCGCACATAAAAGAGAGAAGCTTACGACGACGTTTCGGTCCGACTTGAACCATTTACAAAGTCACACTAACCAGAAGTGGAGCAGGACGACTATATATAGGCAGGAAGAGGTGGTGGTGGTAGTAGTAGTAGTACAAGAATGGTATATAATACCGACAAGATGAAATTAAGACACATGCGCAACAGCCCGGGTGTTGCGCATGTGTCTTAATTTCATCTTGTCGGTATTATATACCATTCTTGTACTACTACTACTACCACCACCACCACCTCTTCCTGCCTATATATAATCGTCCTGCTCCACTTCTGGTTAGTGTGACTTTGTAAATGGTCCAAGTTGGACCGAAACGTCGTCGTAAGCTTCTCTCTTTTATGTGCGGGTTATTTGTGTATCGTTCCAGTCACGGTATTGTGCCTTTTTGTTATTTATGTTGCATCACTGTGAGTTTCAGCATTGCAACACATCACTGAGAATTTGAGTACTGCAACACATGACTAAGTTTGAGCATTGCAACACATGACTGAATTTAAGCACTGCAACACATCACGGTGAGTATGAGTACTGCAACACAACTGCTACCATCCACAGTATGGATGTTGCACGCAATAAACTAGCCATTACTATCCATAATATAAATGGCAGACTCAGCAAAATAGCGGTTTCGTTAACATAATTCAAAATTTATTTATAGTGTTGTGGTCTCCAGGTGACGTGTGAGGTGACGTGTGAGGTGACGTGTGGTGACGTGTGAGGTGACGTGTGAGGTGAGGAACGACGTGAAGAACGATACGGTGCCTTATTTACAATGCCTGAAATTAATAAAAGATTAAATCATTTTGAAGATTTTATTTCATAAAATACATAACAGACTAGAAAAAATATTTAGGAATAACATAAATTGTGGTGAAGCTAGGTTAGCCTGGGTTTAAAGCACTAAGGTGCAATATTAGTCAATGCATTTGATTACGTGGAAATAATTATGGGTAACACGCACAGAAAAGCTTTACGATTAGGGACGGAGGATCGAGCTTCCACCACTCTTTGTGCTGGATGATGCGCACGGGTTTAGTATCCTTTCACAAAATATAATGGCATTTTCTCTATGGCAAAAAAAAAAAAATAATGATAGAACGTTCACATTTTAATTTCACAGAGAGTGACTGCATGCGCCTCGTCACAGGTGGCGGCCCGCAGCTGGTAGTCACCAACTGTCTCCAGCATCAAGCAGTTGTTTACGTTTGCCGGCTGTGACAGGGAGGGGAGGATGGTAACGTGGGAGGGGTCCATCCTCTCCCCACCCACCCATCTCCATTCCGGAGAATCCAGACCTGGAGCTGTCCTCGCTCCTAGCCAGTACGTCGTGCCAGCTGTAGGACGAAATAGGGAGTAGTAAAAATATTCAAATCACTTAGCAGGTGGAGTTCAACCCCATGGCAGGATTCACCTACCATGGGTTCGAGTCTCACCCGTTCTGTGATTTGTTTGCAGTCGTGTAATTACGATTTCGTGAGTCAGGATAGAGAGTAATGGGTAGGAGAAGCATGACAAATGAAGCTCAACTATACATACAGTTAGTGGTTTTTGGCAATGGTAGTGAGAGTAAAGAAAGTAACCCTGGACAGCCTATAAAAATAAATATCAGTTTTCGTGAACGTAGTGCAGCGTTAGAGTGGAAAATTGGCAATAACATCAGACAAAATCGCAGTAATAATATCCACAGTCAAATATAAAGTGTTGTTCGTGCACATTATCAGTAGGATAATAAATATTAATAAACAGATTTAGTAATAAACAGATTTAGTAGCAGAGTAAATATGCCACAAACAATTTCTGTAAATTAATGCAGTTGATGTTTATTATGTTTTTGCTGAGTTTTTCTTCTTATTAAATCAGAACATTTTCTAAAGGCATTTTTTTTATTCGGCTTTTCAGCTGAAAGAATGATTCCTCTAATGATTTTTATAAGAAATCAGTGGGTTGTCTTACCTCTGTCCTGAAGAAGGTTCCTGAGGGTGTAAAGGTCGTCTGGTTGAGCTAGGTCACCTCCCAAGATCCAGCAGTGGAACCTTGACCTCCACCACTGCCAAAGATGATCATTGTACAGGTGGAAGCAACTGCCTTCCACTTGGGTGAAAGTCTCGGCACACACTGGGTAGGGAATGACGGCAGGCATCAGTACCAATTAATTATTTTATACAGTAAAATGCATTTCCCTGCCATACAGAAAACATATATACACTCAGTGTTAGTATCAGGGGGAGCGCTAAACCGGTAAGGATTATACAGCGCCTGTGGAGGGGGAGGGATGGAAGGCATTCAGGCTTAACTCAGGGAATTGGAGCACAAATCCAATTACCTAGATCAAGAGCCCCTCGCCAGCATCAAGGAGCAGCTGCTGCATTACGTATGATGCTCCCGGCGTGTGGGGACGCTGAAGCAATGGCAGGCTGTGAGAGGTGGTCAAGTGGTATTGGACAGTAGCAAAGAAGTTAATAATAGTGTAGCGTAGCTTGAGAGTATTGTGAATGGTGAGAGCTGTGGTAAGTGCTGTGATGGTGAGAGCTGTGGTCAGTGCTGTGATGGTGAGAGCTGTGGTCAGTGCTGTGATGGTGAGAGCTGTGGTCAGTGCTGTGATGGTGAGAGCTGTGGTCAGTATGGTGAAAGCTGTGATGGTGAGAGCTGTGGTCAGTGCTGTGATGGTGAGAGCTGTGGTCAGTGCTGTGATGGTGAGAGCTGTGGTCAGTGCTGTGATGGTGAGAGCTGTGGTCAGTGCTGTGATGGTGAGAGCTGTGGTCAGTGCTGTGATGGTGAGAGCTGTGGTCAGTGCTGTGATGGTGAGAGCTGTGGTCAGTGCTGTGATGGTGAGAGCTGTGGTCAGTGCTGTGATGGTGAGAGCTGTGGTCAGTGCTGTGATGGTGAGAGCTGTGGTCAGTGCTGTGATGGTGAGAGCTGTGGTCAGTGCTGTGATGGTGAGAGCTGTGGTCAGTGCTGTGATGGTGAGAGCTGTGGTCAGTGCTGTGATGGTGAGAGCTGTGGTCAGTGTTGTGATGGTGAGAGCTGTGGTCAGTGCTGTGATGGTGAGAGCTGTGGTCAGTGCTGTGATGGTGAGAGCTGTGGTCAGTGCTGTGATGGTGAGAGCTGTGGTCAGTGCTGTGATGGTGAGAGGTGGTCAGTGCTGTGATGGTGAGAGCTGTGGTCAGTGCTGTGATGGTGAGAGCTGTGGTCAGTGCTGTGATGGTGAGAGCTGTGGTCAGTGCTGTGATGGTGAGAGCTGTGGTCAGTGCTGTGATGGTGAGAGCTGTGGTCAGTGCTGTGATGGTGAGAGCTGTGGTCAGTGCTGTGATGGTGAGAGCTGTGGTCAGTGCTGTGATGGTGAGAGCTGTGGTCAGTGCTGTGATGGTGAGAGCTGTGGTCAGTGCTGTGATGGTGAGAGCTGTGGTCAGTGCTGTGATGGTGAGAGCTGTGGTCAGTGCTGTGATGGTGAGAGCTGTGGTCAGTGCTGTGATGGTGAGAGCTGTGGTCAGTGCTGTGATGGTGAGAGCTGTGGTCAGTGCTGTGATGGTGAGAGCTGTGGTCAGTGCTGTGATGGTGAGAGCTGTGGTCAGTGCTGTGATGGTGAGAGCTGTGGTCAGTGCTGTGATGGTGAGAGCTGTGGTCAGTGCTGTGATGGTGAGAGCTGTGGTCAGTGCTGTGATGGTGAGAGCTGTGGTCAGTGCTGTGATGGTGAGAGCTGTGGTCAGTGCTGTGATGGTGAGAGGTGGTCAGTGCTGTGATGGTGAGAGCTGTGGTCAGTGCTGTGATGGTGAGAGCTGTGGTCAGTGCTGTGATGGTGAGAGCTGTGGTCAGTGCTGTGATGGTGAGAGCTGTGGTCAGTGCTGTGATGGTGAGAGCTGTGGTCAGTGCTGTGATGGTGAGAGCTGTGGTCAGTGCTGTGATGGTGAGAGCTGTGGTCAGTGCTGTGATGGTGAGAGCTGTGGTCAGTGCTGTGATGGTGAGAGCTGTGGTCAGTGCTGTGATGGTGAGAGCTGTGGTCAGTGCTGTGATGGTGAGAGCTGTGGTCAGTGCTGTGATGGTGAGAGCTGTGGTCAGTGCTGTGATGGTGAGAGCTGTGGTCAGTGCTGTGATGGTGAGAGCTGTGGTCAGTGCTGTGATGGTGAGAGCTGTGGTCAGTGCTGTGATGGTGAGAGCTGTGGTCAGTGCTGTGATGGTGAGAGCTGTGGTCAGTGCTGTGATGGTGAGAGCTGTGGTCAGTGCTGTGATGGTGAGAGCTGTGGTCAGTGCTGTGATGGTGAGAGCTGTGGTCAGTGCTGTGATGGTGAGAGCTGTGGTCAGTGCTGTGATGGTGAGAGCTGTGGTCAGTGCTGTGGGTTAATGAGGCGTCATAGCTTGGAGGTGAAGCTGTGGTGATGAATTTGATGAAACGACAATGAATACCTTTTCTTTTCTTTTTTACTGAACATGGATGGCATGCATGCACCAAAATAGACACTGCGGTGCGTATGTATATAACCTTACTGACAATAATACCCCTCACCTTCTATCCTCTGGCTGTCATTTTTCCTGATCTCAGAAATCTGGTCCATCCTCTTCAACACTGAGGCTTTCATATCCTCCAACATGGCAGTGCGGATGCGTACAGCCTCCCACAACTTCTCCATCCTACCCGCGCAGCCGACCGACTCCTGCAGCGTCTCCTCCAGGTGGGTCAAAACGCCCAGGAGTTCCTCATAGGAAATTTCTGCCGCTGGCGTTGACGAGAAGGCGGCTCCTGCCAGGGCCACAGCCAGCAGCCACACGCCAGGGTACACACCACCACCCACTATCATGATCGCTGTAGCACTGACGTCTCCTCCATCACCCTGGCCCCTTCCCCTCCAGCCACGCTCACAGACACATACATACACACACGCAGTCCACATGCGTTCACTCACAAATCCATACATACACGAACACAAACGTACACAGGTACGCATAAATAAAAAAAAGATACACACGTATACAAAAACCCACACAGGTATATACGCACACTTCATATAGGTAAGATCATTAACATAAATTCACGCATATACAAACATACACAAACACACAAATCACAAAGGTACACATACATAAAAAATAAAAGAGGTAAACTTTTTAAACTATAGATGTGCTTCTATGGACAAAAATTTAAAAAATCCGGAAAAAATATGAAAAGCGAAAAATACTTGGAGAGCAAAAAATAGGCTTCCAGGCAGTTCTGTTTCACACTGTCACAGTGAATCTTACCAAGTGTCTAGAGGTAAATACACACAGATCTAAATGGATTGTGAAAACGTGCAATTGCATTAAGTTTTATAACCTGCATGAACTGTATCACTGTAGGCAACAAGAGCATTTCACCCCTCCATGGAAGATGTGTTCATTTAATATCACATATCTACAAGTCCCTCCCAAGAAGCTCATTGCTAGTAATCCCTTCCTTAAATCTCTTGTTAGAGCAACTGCTCAAGAAGAAATTTTTCGCCTAGCTGGTAGTAATAAGTTATCACAAGTTATATACACTGATGGATCTAAACAGGAGTCTTCTGGCAGGGCTGCATCTGCTCTTGTTGCCACCTCCCTAGTTAAGAACGATAAAAAATTTGTTGAGTTAGGCATAAGAATTAACAACTGGGCGTCTACACTGCAAACTGAATTGTTTGCAACCCTAATGGCGCTAAAGCTAACCTATGACACTGAGCTTGACTCTATTGACTGTATTCATTTATAACGGCTCAAAACATACTCAACCCCTGCCAGTTTGGATTTAGGAAAAATAAAAGCACTAATGATGCAATCATAAAAATGCTAGATCTGCTTTACACAGCATTGGAAAATAAGGAATATCCACTAGGAATTTTTATTGACCTAAGAAAAGCTTTTGACACAGTAGACCACGACATCCTATTCCACAAACTTGATCACTACGGTATAAGAGGCCATGCACTTGCTTATTTCAAATCTTACATTACTAATAGGTATCAGTACGTCACCATTAAAGACACAGCATCAGCAACACGGCCACTTGATACTGGAGTTCCGCAGGGAAGTGTCCTTGGTCCCCTGCTCTTCCTCATATACATCAATGACCTTCCAAACGTATCCCAACACCTGAAACCCATTCTCTTTGCTGATGACACGACTTATGTCATCTCTCACCCTAATCTTGCCACCCTCAACACCATTGTGAATGAGGAGCTGATTAAAATATCGACTTGGATGACAGCCAATAAACTTACGCTTAACACTGACAATACCTACTATATTATGTTTGGTAGCAGAGCAGGAGATGCACAAATTAACATTAAGATTGACAACACTCTAATTACCAGAAATAATGGGGGAAAATTCCTAGGCTTATACCTTGACAACAACCTGAATTTCAGCACCCATATCCAGCATATAGCCAAAAAAGTATCCAAAACGGTTGGGATCCTCTCCAAGATACGATACTACGTGCCGCAAAATGCCCTTCTCACACTATACCACTCACTTATTTATCCATACCTCACCTATGCTATTTGTGTTTGGGGATCAACTGCAGCAACACACCTAAAGCCAATAATAACCCAACAAAAAGCTGCAGTAAGAATAATCACTAAATCCCATCCCTGGCAACACACCCCCCACTCTTCATAGATCTAAACTTGCTCCCAGTTCAGTACATCCACACTTACTACTGTGCAATCTATATCTACAGGGCCTTAAACTCTAATATCAACCTTGACCTAAAACGCTTTCTTGATAGTTGTGACAGAACCCACAGGCATAACACCAGACACAAACATCTCTACGACATTCCCCGTGTCCGACTAAACCTTTACAAAAATTCAATGTATGTCAAAGGCCCTAAAATTTGGAATACCCTACCTGAGAACTCTAGAACTGCAGACACATTCATCACCTTCAAAACTACCATTAGAAAACATCTTATCTCCCTGATACACCCCGTCAACTAACTACACGAATACCACCTGGTGGTTCACACTTACACTCACTCACTCATTTGACCATAAACGGAAATATTAATCTCAGTCTTAAAATAATGAATCCTGTGATACTCCAATACTGAAACTATGTACTGTGCCAAAACAAAAGCATTCACATTGCTAAACTCACAAACTAGTATTTAGTCACTTAGCCATAATACCAACTTACCTCATAATTTGTAATATTTTACAATTAAGAAAAAAACTAAGTATGCCCGAAATGCCTAGCCATGCTAAGCGTTCTAGTGGTACACTCTGTAATCACAATTTTACTACATGTAAACCAAACAATAACCAAATTTCTGTAAACTCAGCATTGTAATCCTTATAGAGAATAAACTTTGAATTTGAATTTGAATCATCATTACTGATTCTATGTCATCATTGAAGGCTCTTGGCTCATATAATGACTCCAACATCATGCTCATTGGGGAAGCCAGGTATAGATACTCAAAAATTAGGGACAAAGGAATTAATGTACAATTGCTATGGATCCCATCACACATTGGATTACTCCTTCATGATAAAGTTGATATGTTAGCCAAGAAGAGTATCCAGAAGGAGAACGTAGAATATAACTTTGGTATAACTGTGTCTAGCATTAGGAATAATATTAGGAGAGAAGT
Organism: Cherax quadricarinatus; assembly: GCF_038502225.1. Taxonomy (NCBI): domain Eukaryota; kingdom Metazoa; phylum Arthropoda; class Malacostraca; order Decapoda; family Parastacidae; genus Cherax; species Cherax quadricarinatus. The sequence goes on along the minus strand of NC_091313.1, from coordinate 3,858,051 downwards.
AAATAATGAAGATGATTGTTATAGGAATGCAGTTAGAAGCCTGAGTAGATCTATAACCCACTATGATAACATGAACGTAGATAAGTATGTTTATGGAGCAACTTGCAATGTGAACAGACTGACTGATGTTGTAGTGGCCAGGCTTAGGCTTGGTTACAAGTATTTCTGGCAGTTTGGGAGACACACAGATGATGATCAAACTAAATGTAAATTATGTGATCAGGTATATGGTCACTCTCTTGAACACTATGTGCTTAATTGTCCACTTATTGAGGAATACAGAGACAGACAGTATAATAACCTGTGACATGTCAAGATATCTTATTAATGAAAATAAGATACCAGATATACTAAGCAAATTTCCTAAATTTGCTTGTAACAGATAAGTGAACTATAGATATGTAGATATAAATCCATATGTATTCCTGTTAACCCTTTGGGGCCTAGTTCCTAGGCCTTTTGTGTATCCACATGCTCTCGCGCTACCGTCCACAGGATGGATATGGGGTGCACAATAAACTAGCCACTTCGGTGGCAAAATCTATCTAAAAAATCTGTTTCACATCAGGAAAATCCTTTACTACCAGTCTGTTGCACCTTTGTAACTTAAATTATGCAAGAGAAACCACCGGACAGAATTTCAGAAATGCTTTTCAATACAGTTTCCCCTTGTAATTCCCGAACTACAGAATGTAAAGGACTAAATGATAAATTATTACTATGCATAAGAGATTTTCTTATCCAAGTTTTTACTATCACTGTAAACAGTCGGATTTCCGATTGTATGGTGAGTTATTCTGCGAAGAATTATGATGTTTAGGTTAAGTAAGGTTCGTCAGGAAACAAGTGTTTCCTGACGCAAGTCTTAATTATTATTATTATTAAAGATTCGCCGGTATTCTCCCGGCCCGGGCCTTTTCCAAGTGGTGGCCCGGCCTTGGCTCCCTCTTTAGGGAGTGTCTGAGACCTAAGTCTCCCATGGGAGGAGGCACAAATACCTCCTCATCTTTGGGACCAATTGTCCCCAAGCCTAGCCACAAGCTAGGCCTCTCTGGTCTGCCATCCCCGCCCCAAGGGAGCTAATGGGAATAACAGTCTTGTGAGCTACAAGCTCCGGCTCAGGCACCTACCCTACCCTAGAAGGGTTAGGCATGGTCTCGATCGAGTCTTAATCATATGATGATCCACATCTGGAGTTTTTGGTCATCCGATCGAAGCCTTCCGCTGGCTTACAATACTAAGAAACTCAGTACTGTATAATTATACTATACTATATTATTATACTCTTTTATTTTACTGCATTAAATGTAAATCTGAAAGTAATGACTTAAAATTAATGATTAAAAAGAAAACTGTTGGTCAGTTCAATATATGAAACTGAAGAAAAATGAGACAGTGAAAAAAGACACTTGTGTACAGTTATGAACATTTACTAGACGAAGCGATTCGCCACGAGTGACTTCATTATGACTGATGGTGTCCCATACTGAAGATGTCCTTGATTTTAGTGGATACAGTGGTAGCTACTTGAAAATCGGTGTTGGAGAAAATGTTTATTGGTGTTATGTGCACAGTGTCTTCATCCTCTGATAAAGTGACGAGGATAGTGAAGTTTGGGTACTTCTTGTTTGATGAAAAAGCATTATTCAAGGAATTCACTACTACAGATATGAAGGGCACGTACAAGAAGCTTTTGATTACGCCACGTTTGGTTTATGGAATGGTGCTGTGAGTCACCACTGCCAACACCAGTCCTACACCAGAATCACCACTCCCAACAGAAGACACTAACGATTACAGGAAGAAAATGCTCATTCTACTAAACAACCCAAACATAAACTCACAACAAGCCAATTGCACAGCAAGGATCCCAGTGGAAATAAGTAATTCTGACTTTTTTGGGGGCTATCCTAAGTAATCTACACATATTACCTGGAGTTTACCTGCTGCTATCTATGAAAATGTATTTAACTGTATTTACAGGTACCTGAATAAACTTATTTAACCTAACTAAAACTCTTCTACGCAAGACTCGCCACATTTTAGAGTACTTGCAACAATTGTAGAAACTTCTACTGACCATTCCCAGTAACCCCAGACCTACCTGAATGTACAGCCTGACAAAAACTCACGATCCATCAATTCCATGGTAATCCATCTCTGATATAAGCAATGCCCTTTATCAACTATCAGGTATTCTAGATTTTTTAGATTTAGATTTTGCCACCGAAGTGGCTAGTTTATTGTGCACCCCATATCTATCCTGTGGACGGTACCGCGAGAGCATATGGATACACAAAAGGCCTAGGAACTAGGCCCCAAAGGGTTAACAGGAATACATATGGATTTATGTCTACTTGTCTATAGTTCACTTATCTGTTACAAGCAAATTTAGGATATTTGCTTAGTATATCTGGTATCTTATTTTCATTAATAAGATATCTTGACATGTCACATAGGTTATTATACTGTCTGTCTCTGTATTCCTCAATAAGTGGACAATTAAGCACATAGTGCTCAAGAGAGTGACCATATGCCTGATCACATAATTTACATTTAGTTTGATCATCATCTGTGTGTCTCCCAAACTGCCCAAAGTACTTGTAACCAAACCTAAGCCTGAGCACTACAACATCAGTCAGTCTGTTCACATTGCACGTTGCTCCATAAACATACTTATCTACGTTCATGTTATCATAGTGGGTTATAGATCCACACAGGCATTCCTATAACAATCATTTTCATTATTTACGTCTCTCCTAATATTATTCCTAATGCTAGACACAGTTATACCAAAGTTATATTCTACATTCTTCTGGGTACTCTTCTTGGCTAACATATCAACTTTATCATGAAGGAGTAATCCATTGTGTGATGGGATCCATAGCAATTGTACATTAATTCCATTGTCCCTAATTTTTGAGTATCTATACCTGGCTTCTCCAATGAGCATGTTGTTGGAGTCATTATGTGAGGTATTCTAGAAATATGTATATCTCCGTTTTCTGTTTAACCTCAAATTGTAGAAGAAAACTATCTTTTTCTGTTATAATCTTAAACATTTTATTTTGAGATATAAGTAAGTAAGTAAGTAAGTAAGTTTATTCAGGTATACACAAATACAGTTACATAGAATTATCATACATAGCAGAATATGTGTAGAGAACCTAGGATAACCCAAAAAAGTCAGACAGAGTGACTTATTTCCATTGGGGTCCTTTTACCTTATTATTATAGTATAAAGGTTATAATATTTTCTTATTATTCTACAATGAAGATAACATCTTATTATCATACTAAAAAGACTATCTGCTACACCAGGTCATTAAGACTATCTACAATACGAGGGTCATTACAAGGAATAAGGTAAAATTTACACGTATGTTAGCTAAAAAATAGAAAATCATTCCCCTCCCTTTCTGTAGCTACATTCATCAGACACCTTTTGGCACTCTTCTTGAACTGGTTCACGCTATGACTGGCTTTGACATGTGCGGGTAGTCTGTTCCATTCCTTTATTGCTGTACAATAAAAGGTGTTTGAAGCCTGGCCACTGACTGTGGGTACTACAAAGTTGTGCTCTCTCCCCCTAGTACTATGATTGCTTTGGTTCCCAACCTTGACAAAATTGACAGCAAGATATTCTGGACATTGTTTGTGAGCAATTTTATAAACATGATTTAGCTTCAGTTGTTTTACTCTGTCTTCAACATTCAGCATATCCAACTGCTGTAATTCATCCTGGCCTACATGTTCTCTTGGTCCCAGCCCCAGGATGAATCTTACGATTTTGTTCTGGGTGATTTGCAGTCTATCTTTCAGTTTTTTTTGTCAAGGCAGAGTACCAAGAAGAGCAAGCGTAATCCATATGGCATTGTATAAGGGCTAGACATAGGGTCCTGCGAGCCTCAGTAGGTAGACACTGTGCTTGTCTATACAGGAACTTCAATTTGGCATTCGCTTTATTTACTACACTGTTCCCTATCAATTCTCCTGACATGCATGGGTCAAAGGGGATTCCCAAATATTTTACTGATGAAACCAAAGTGATGGGCTCCCCATTACATTGAACATTAAAATTATTTACCCTTCTCAGTTTATGTTTCGTGCCAAAGAGAATGGCTTCAGTTTCCCCTAGGTGTAATGATAGTTTGTTGTCTACTAACCATTTGCTGCAGGACTCCAGTTCCAGTGTTAAAAACATTAGCAATATCTTGTGGGTCTTTACCTGACACTAACAGAGCACTGTCATCTGCATACAGTAGGAGTTTGCACTTGACACTGATAGGCATATCATTGACATAACATAAGAATAATAAGGGACCCAGAATACTACCTTGGGGAACTCCACATGTTATCGGCAGGGGTTCTGATTCTGTTTTGTTGATTTTGACTATTTGTCTCCTGTTGCTAAGGTAGGACTTAAACCAGTCTACAGAACCTATACCAATAGCTTGAAGTTTATTACATAATATATTGTGGTTGACAGTATCGAAGGCCTTTTGCAGGTCTAAGGTTACCATGCCTATGAGGTTCCCCTTTGACATTTCAGTTCTCAGGTAATCCATCAGATTAATAAGGGAGGTGTCGGTTGAGTAGGATCTTCTAAAGCCCGATTGATAGCTATGGAGAATGTTGTTGTCATTAAGGTACTTAACTACTTGAGAATACACCGCCCTCTCTAGAATTTTAGATATTATACTGAGTATACTAACAGGCCTATAGTTGCTTACATCAGACCTACTATTTTTCTTGAAGATAGGAGTGACTCTGGCCTCCTTGAACCCCTCCGGTACTGTATTAGTGGTGATTGATAGATTTATTATGTGAGCAATAGGGATTGACAGTTCAGAAGCACCATCTTTTAGGAACTTAGACGGGATGTTATCAGGGCCTGTGCTCTTAGTTGGGTTTAACCTGCTTAGTTCTTTTTGAATAAAGTCATGAGATACACTTACTAGTTGACAACTGTTTGGGGTTACCCCTTTATTGGTATAGTATGTTTGAAACTTATCAGAGTCTGTGTTAAAGGTATTTGATGCAGCTGGTAGTTTACTTACTAGTGTTGATGCAACAGATGTGTAGTAGGAATTAAAGCAATTTGCCACCTTAGATGTTTCGTGGCATACCTCATTATCGATAGTGAGTACTATGTTAGACCTATCTACTGGCTTATGGCTATACCCCAACTGTTTTAGTTGTTGCCAGAGCTTTCTGGGGTTATGCTTATACTCTTCAATTTTTGAGCAGTAGTGCTTTGCCTTTGCTCCTTTTATAAGTCTCTGTACTCTGTTCCTCACCCTTTGGAATTCATTTAGTGCTGCAATATCCTGTCTGTTTGCTTTAAATCTTTTTAGCAGCTGGTCTCTGAATTTCATATTATCTAATATCTCAGTATTCATCCAGGGTTCAGTTCTTCGTTTAATCCTAACCTCTTTAACTGGTGCAATATTATCAAGGATGGTAGTGAACATTGTTTTGAATTTTTCCCAGGCATCGTTTACGTCCGTGCAACTTGTTATCTCTGTCCAGTCACAATTGTGTAGCCTATTTACCAGTGTTTCTTTACTGTAGTTTCTAGTTGACCTCATTTTTATTGTCCTGTGTAGGCCTATCCTATCCCTAGTTATTTTCCTGGTGCAGTAAATGATGAAATGAATGTAAATGATGTAAACAAACCGACTTCAAAAAATAGGGTTACCAAACCTGCACCCGAGTTCAGAAAGCATTGATGGGGTTTCTAACACCGCACCGAACCCACCACAAAATAAAGATGGGGATTGTTTTTTAGTGCTCCAAAGTATAAAATTGCGTCTTGAAGTGTTATAAAGATTTCAGAAGTGGTGATAAATTTGACTGTTCCTTGTTTATGTCGAGAGATCACTTCCTCCCTTTGCACCGACTTGCTGTTTTATTCAGTAGTGTAGATTGCTATATTTCCCGTAGCTCGATCGCTAGGGCACTCAGCTCACACACTGAGGTCCGGAGTTCGAATCTCCTCCGATACGACTGGTAAAAATTAGGGACGTGTTTCCATAAGATACCTGCTGTCCCTGTTCACCCATCAGTGTAAAATGGATACCTGGGTGTTAGTCGACTTGTGTGGGTCGCATCCTGGAGTTTACCTGGAGAGAGTTCCGGGGGTCAACGCCCCCGCGGCCCGGTCTGTGACCAGGCCTTCTGGTGGATCAGAGCCTGATCAACCAGGCTGTTACTGCTGGCTGCACGCAAACCAACGTACGAGCCACAGCCCGGCTGATCAGGAACCGACTTTAGGTGCTTGTCCAGTGCCAGCTTGAAGACTGCCAGGGGTCTGTTGGTAATCCCCCTTATGTATGCTGGGAGGCAGTTGAACAGTCTCGGGCCCCTGGCACTTATTGTATGGTCTCTTAACGTGCTAGTGACACCCCTGCTTTTCATTGGGGGGATGTTGCATCGTCTGCCAAGTCTTTTCCTTTCGTAGTGAGTGATTTTCGTGTGCAAGTTCGGTACTAGTCCCTCTAGGATTTTCCACGTGTATACAATCATGTATCTCTCCCGCCTGCGTTCCAGGGAATACAGGTTCAGGAACCTCAAGCGCTCCCAGTAATTGAGGTGTTTTATCTCTGTTATGCGCGCCGTGAAGGTTCTCTGTACATTTTCTAGGCCAGCAATTTCACCTGCCTTAAAAGGTGCTGTTAGTGAGCAGCAATATTCCAGCCTAGATAGAACAAGTGACCTGAAGAGTGTCATCATGAGCTTGGCATCCCTCGTTTTGAAGGTTCTCATTATCCATCCTGTCATTTTTCTAGCAGATGCGATTGATACAATGTTATGGTCCTTGAAGGTGAGATCCTCCTGGGACAAAACTGACCTAATTTCCCGAAATGATCAGCATAACAAGGGGCTTTGTATATAGTAGTATGTCATTGATGTCAGCTAGGACTGTATACCTTGTACATGTACTTGTAGTAAATAAAGATATTATTATTATTATTATTATTATTATTATTATTATTATTATTATTATTATTATTATTATTATTATTATTATTATTATTATTATTATACGATGCACAGAAATAGGTATCACATTCTTAACAGGAATAGATATCATATACTTCATGGAAATAGACATCACATGCTTCATATAATACACGTGGAGACGAGGATGTAATAATGGAGACGTAGTGGAAACAATGGTGGAATCGTTGTATTGAAAGCAATTACTGGAGAATGTCTTTTCTGATTGTCTTCAACCGTTCAGTGTTGACGGGCTTCACTGGAAGAAAGCTGCGTCAATTTTAAATATCCAATTTCAGTAAATAAAGTAGTTTCAGTGCAATAACTAGAGAATGTTTCTTCTGGTCGCCGTATCTTAATTGGAAGTATTTTTTTTGCTAATTTATTTCCTAATATATAGAATTTATTTTATCAAATTGATCTTTCTTAAAAAAAACACAAGAGTAAATGTTTTTTCTTAGTGGATTGTAGAGAATTTTAAATAAAATAGAACTGAAAAAATGGATAATTAATGCATATTGAAAACCCGCAATTTTGTAGTCTGAATGAATGAATGACTCACAGGTAAGACCCACATGGGGTGAGCGGGAAGACGGCACAGGCGAAGAAAAGCTTTGGGGAGGAATGTCTTGAGTCGTAGAAAAAGAGCCGGGGCTAAGCCCAGCTTCAGACTTAATACGCTGGTGAATTTTAGGGTTGTCGTCTTTGAGATAATAAGAGGAATGTCTCCACGGGTCGGCTTCAAAACTGGTGTTTCATAGTGGAAAGTTTAAATTAGTTTTGGGTTGTGTTTGTTATAATATGCTATTGTCATTAAAGAAATTGTGATATTAGTTTCCATGTGTTAATTTGTGAATATTGATTCAGTTAAATACTCAACACAAATATTTAACAGTATTAGAAACTTATGCCTCACTCTGCACTATTCGTTTCGCCTGTATTAATACACAGAGGGCTGGGGTTTTTGCAAGATGTCCTCTGGACCAAGATACTGAGGACATCTTCTACAACTTCACCACTTACTACCTGCCTTCTGCAACGTCTTCGATATCTTTCACTTCATCTTCGACAGTATTTAAGACCCCATTCTCATGCTTCAGGTTCATATTGTTCCAGACCATGGAGCTGAGCTCTTCTCCAGGCTGAGGGACTGACCACCTCTAACTATTCCTACAAGGTTGACGAACTGATTACATCATCCTTAGTTCTTCACTTTTGCTGCTTTCAATGCTTCTCTGTATTTGACTGAAGAAGTTTACCCAGTAGGCGAAAGGTTTCAACAATGAAGATTCTCAACTGAGTCTTACTCATTAACTTGTCGGTAATATATGTAATTATCAACATAATTTCAGCAGTGTTGGAATTACAGTAGTGCTGGAACTAACTTCAGCAGTGTTGGAACTAACTTCAGCAGTGTTGGAACTTAATTCAGCAGTGCTGGAACTAACTTCAGCAATAATTGAACTGACTTGAGCAGTGTTGGAACTAATTTCAGCAGTGCTGGAACTAAATTCAGCAGTGTTGGAACCGACATCAGCAGTTGCATATCACTGGTATACAATACCGACTAGATGATGAATGAGACACACGTTCAACGCCTGTATCTATAATTTATAGACATATAGCCTATGGTACAAATACATTTCTACAACCTACTTGTCTACTTCTGGCTCATCTCTTGGGTAAGATCTAAATCCCACTGGGAAATTCCGTCTACCAGTGACAATGCCTTCATCTGCTGCACCTCATCTGACTTCGGTTTATACAGCCTCAGTCTTCCTGCCTGTACCAGGGCAGCACGCCTGGTGCATCTTGTAGTCAAGAGCTTAAGGATGTTGCTGCCGATCATCGCCTGCCATCCTCCGTCTCGATAAAAACGTGATGACACTTTCCCTATGGGGACCCACTGCCGGATCACCGTATGGAGAAGACCCGGGTCAGGACCCGTCCTGGCGAACCTACTTGTATCTACCTGTGCTTCAGATTCTTCGAGACTACGGTGCTCATCACCCGCTCCTAGGCTAAGGGACTGATTACCTCGTCTTCCACTATCTTCTGTATATATTTCTACAGTCCTCAAATCATGTAGTGTATTGGTAAAGCCACTGTATGGCGGAACAACTGCATAGTAAAGTTAACCAAATGTTGCACGTGTCTAATTCATCTAGATCAGCAGGTTAGAACAGACTTCAGCAGTGCTGGAACTGATTTCAGCAGCGTTAGAACCGACTTCAGCAATGTTGGAACTAACTTTAACAGTGTTGGAACCAAAATTATCAGCGTTGAAGTGACTTCAGCAGTGCTGGAAGGAACACTGAAGGAAGTAGTACTATTGAAAAATCCAGGGAAACCGGATTTTCGAAAAGAGAAAATAGCACATGGATTTACAAATTTATTAAATAAAAGTTATAAATGAATTCAAAAAGAACAAATGTTTTCTACAAGACCAAATGCATTCTACAAGAGGTACAAATGTATTCTACAAAAACAAATGTATTCTACAAGAACAAATGTATTCTGTAAAGAGATACAAATGTATTTAAAGTTGGAGCATCACAAACAGACTATATATCCATCAATCTTTCAATTTTATTGCGGAAATTTATCTCATGTAGTTAAAGTTGGGATTGAAAATAATGCAGCTGTGTGTTTGCAGATGAATCTGATTTTTTTTCCTTGCATTAATTTTCTTGTTCTTTATTTACAATCGTCTTCATCATCAACATCACCATCTTCTCCACATTCTTCATCACTGTTGTCATTATCATCAACCCCACTTTTCACCATAATTTCTCATTCTAATAATTTTTCTTATCATTTATCATTTGTTCCTCTTCCTCAAAATAAACTTAACATAGGTAACAGCAACAACATTAATAAATGGAATCAGTAGTAGGTAGGCACATGGAGCCTACTCATATACAGGGCCTCAAGCAACTTGGAGTGCACATACATAGGTTTTTATGTGACCTGACATGAACACAGGTGCATAATTGACATGGCCTATACATGCACAGTTTAAAAAGTGACGTATACATACATAGGTTGTCAAGTGACCTGACTTGTGCATACACATTTTTTCCAAGTGGCCTGACCTGTACTATGTAGGCTCTCAACTGACCTGACCTAAACCTTGACCTTAATCTCAGTATGTTGTGACCTCTGAGCCCTAAAGTAACCTCTTGCCACTAGTCCTCGCCTTAGCGAGAAACCAGTTCTGGTATTTAGTTGAGAGAGAGAGAGAGAGAGAGAGAGAGAGAGAGAGAGAGAGAGAGAGAGAGAGAGAGAGAGAGAGAGAGAGAGAGAGAGAGAGAGAGAGAGAGAGAGAGAGAGAGAGAGAGAGAGAGAGAGAGAGAGAGAGAGAGAGAGAGAGAGAGAGAGAGAGAGAGAGAGAGAGAGAGAGAGAGAGAGAGAGAGAGAGAGAGAGAGAAATTCCAGTAAGAGCATAACATCAGTGGATCGTCTCTACAAGCGTTATTTTCACTAGGAATCAAAACTCAAGGGGAAAAAAAACCACCTCGCTTAATAGTGAAAAACTTTCTCTCTTCTCCTTTTAAGCTCTGAGGTCTTCTTCAGTTGTTGTGTGACCCCCAACCTCTTCCTCCAGCAGCTTAAATTTTGCTCATAATTTGTAGAATCTAAGGGACACAAACCCTTCCCAACTAACACAATTTTATAAAATCTGAAACCGCAGCATCGATGCGACTTGCGTGATGGAACTCACAAGACGAGGAAGATCAGGACACCACAACAACTTGACTGGTCAGACTTAGTACACCGTCTTCGTCTTTGACTTCAGCAAGAAGTGGCTCTGGTCCAAGGAAAAGTATAAACAAGATGGTAAGTCTTCGATCTGATACATAAATACACAGTGCACAGTAACGAGATACATAAACACCTAAGTACACAGTAACGAGAAAGTATATGATAAACACTACTGTTGACAGAGACCTCAGCACAATGTCATTACTCCAAGTGATAAATTCCTGCTGAAAAAGTAGTTAATGACTGTATTAAAAAAATATAATAGTGCAATTTAATATTACATAGCATACATTGTTAAGAATATTGATGCATAATATTTTGCAATATAAACTTATTAGCAGATCTGAGGCAGTGATAAACATTATTTAAAAAATCTGGGGAGAGATATGTGAACAAAAAAGTACAATAATAATAATAATAATAATAATAATAATAATAATAATAATAATAATAATAATAATAATAATAATAATAATAATAATAATAATAATAATAATATAAGGATAAATATGTAAGCAGGCCGTAATAATACAATTGAAAACAATTCGCGGAACGGGTGGGGTTTGAACCAATGGCAAATGTGACCTAAAACTCATAGATCAGCTGGTTAACGCACTGGCCTGTGAGTTTTAGGTCTCACTTGCCATGGGTTCAAACTCCACCCGTTCCTTTATACATATGGGAACTCATTATTTATTCCATTCATCAAGTTCATTCATAGAAATATACGAGGGAAGATAAAAAGACACTCGAAATGAGCAGAGAAATTATGAGAAACATTCATAATATAGGAAAATCATAATCCTCTGAATTTCTGTTCAAGAAGAGTAAAAAAATATGTTTTGATAGGACCACGCAGCCACAGTGTTGCCAGGAGAGCAGAAACAATGTTCACCACCTGGTCCTAAGACTCGCATCAGGGAAATATACCTGACGAATAAATGAACCCCATCTTAACTGAAGCTAATTACGTTAGAGGTAAGACTTACACCGGCTTCGTGGGTGGCTGCAACGGCGGGTGCAGCGACGGGTGCAACGGCGGGTGCAGCGACGGGTGCAACGGCGGGTGCAGCGACGGGTGCAACGGCGGATGCGGAATGCACGACACTGACGGCAGGCTGTTGACGAACCTCGACAGTCTTGTAGTAGGTTCCAGGACTCGCCAAACGGCTCAGGAAGTCACCGAGGCTGGTGGCAGCCCTACCCAGAGCATTGGCAAGACTCACTCCAGCTGAGTCCAGAGCTGCCAAGAACTGAGAGTTTCCTCTGTTGAAGGCGTAAAAAATGATGAGAAATAGTGAGATAGGTGAGGTGAGAAGTGGGTGGTGGGAATTCCACCTGAAGCTTTTTCTGCATTGTTCATTATTAGGAGGGATCAGGGTTAGAATAACACATGTAGAAGATAGAGGACGTATTCTCTTCACGAATTACCTGGAGACCTTTCTCTTTAACCTGTCTTTTTTGTTCCCCCCTGAGATCACTGAAGACGGGGATTGACAGGTAAGTACAGACTTGACAACTCGGTGAAGAATAAGTCACAATAACATGCCTGCAACAAATCACAAATAACTCGTGAAAGAGGAAATTTATGACGAAGTTTTAGTCTGTCCAAGACCAAAATGTCGCCATAAATTTTTTCTCAGTGCGGGTTATTTGTAATATATCTTGGTGTTTATACTCTGGGTAATAATTTCTTTGGCTATTTACCAATGTTCCCTTTTCTATGGAATAAATCATATTGTTTGACTTCATTATGTTATCCTATGATAAATCTTCATAATTTATTATTTTGACGTTCATAATGTGCCCTCAAGACAATCTTAATTTTTTTGTGTATGCATTCAATACATAATTTAACACGAATTAATAGAGGTTTAACTGCATATTTAATCACTTAAATTTAGCTCAGAATATTCATTAAAATATTTTTCATAAAAACACATTTCCAGTAAGCACAACATTGAGGAGAGAACTGAATCACAATTAAGGAACCTCGAGGTACACTGGTAGGCGACTCGCATCCGAGAGGACTACAGGTCGCATCCTGGGCAAGAAGGAACGTACGGGCACGTCTCTTAACATTTGCTGCCCCTTTTAGCTAGCAGTAAATAGAGACCTGGAAAGTAGTCGACTGTTGTGGGTCGCATCCATGGAAGGACTTAGGACCACAAATGAAATGAGCCACTTTAATTAGCTGTATTGGGTTATGAACCCTCAGACGTTATTACTCAGAATAAATCTCTTCTAAGACTTTATTCTGATTATTAACTTTGGAAGGTTAGAAAACCGAGTAATATAGCTTATTTCCACTGGGGTTCTTTATAGGGCCTCTTCCCAGAATTCTACCCACAAAAGTCGATTAACTCCCAGTTTTCAATTTACTGCTAAATAAGAGAAGCATCAGGAGTGAGGAGACTTGCCGAAACCTCTCACATCGTCAAAAATTCGACTTTAGGTCCTCTCGGAGGTGAGCCCAGTAACTTCCAGTGTACCTCGCCACAAGGCGCTGCTATCAACGTAGTTCAATAGTCTCTTCTCAATGTTGTACGTACTGCTAATATAGACGTTTTCTATGAAAACCATATTAAACAGTGTTCTGAACTAAATGTAAGAGATTAAATGTGTAGTTAAACATTAACAAGTAAATAATTTTTTGAGCTGTGTATTGCACACATTATGTACAGATTTTACGAAGATCTTGAGGGCACACATGTTATTCGAAGTAAAATGATACATAATAAAGGCTTAACCTGGGATAACGTAATACATAAGAAGGAGTACATTGGTAAATAGTTTAAAACATTATGACCCATGGTACTAACATCGCGATGTGTATATCTCTGAGAGAGAATGAAATGCAAGTCTGAACTTATCTATCAGTCCCCGACTTTACTGGTCTTAAGGTAGACAAAAACACCAAGGTTGAAATGGGGGATTCAAATGATTTAGAAAGCTCATACGTCCTCTGTCATCTCCTGGTTCTGTGTTGTTCCACCCTACATCTATCTTAATGATGATACTCCTATACACCAGGTGGCATTCCCACAACCCACTATCACCTCTTCTAGCTCAGTGCCTCTCATCATCTTCACTTCCCTTGCAACAGAGGAAACTTTTATTTCCTGGCAGCTCTAGACTAGTGAGGCTTGCCAATGCACTGGGCAGGGCTGCAACCAGCCTAGGTGACTAGTTGCTGAATCCAGCTATAAACCATCCATCACACCCTTCATTGTAGACACCGTCGAAACGATAGGGTAAGCTTTATTACCCTCTTGCAATTACCCTTAGGATGGATGCTCATTTCTTCGCCATTGATACTTCCCTGATGCAGATCTCAGTCAGAACCAGGTAATGCCTGTAGAAACTACACGCACGTTTCTGATATCAATGTTTGTGTGAGTATTGCTACCAAAAGAAGGAGGTTTGACTTACCCTGTCGTCATCGTATATCGTATATCCTGTATATCTCCGTTTTCTGTTTAACCTCAAATTGTAGAAGAAAACTATCTTTTTCTGTTATAAGCTTAAACATTTTATTTTGAGATGTAAACAAACCGACATAAAAAAATAGGGTTTCCAAACCTGCACCCGAGTTCAGAAAGCATTGATGGGGTTTCTAACACCGCACCGAACCCACCACAAAATAAAGATGGGGATTGTTTTTTAGTGCTCCAAAGTATAAAATTGCGTCTTGAAGTGTTATAAAGATTTCAGAAGTGGTGATAAATTTGACTGTTCCTTGTTTATGTCGAGAGATCACTTCCTCCCTTTGCACCGACTTGCTGTTTTATTCAGTAGTGTAGATTGCTATATTTCCCGTAGCTCGATCACTAGGGCACTCAGCTCACACACTGAGGTCCGGAGTTCGAATCTCCTCCGATACGACTGATAAACATTAGGGACGTGTTTCCATAAGATACCTGCTGTCCCTGTTCACCCATCAGTGTAAAATGGATACCTGGGTGTTAGTCGACTTGTGTGGGTCGCATCCTGGAGTTTACCTGGAGAGAGTTCCGGGGGTCAACGCCCCCGCGGACCGGTCTGTGACCAGGCCTCCTGGTAGATCAGAGCCTGATCAACCAGGCTGTTACTGCTGGCTGCACGCAAACCAACGTACGAGCCACAGCCCGGCTGATCAGGAACCGACTTTAGATGCTTGTCCAGTGCCAGCTTGAAGACTGCCAGGGGTCTGTTGGTAATCCCCCTTATGTATGCTGGGAGGCAGTTGAACAGTCTCGGGCCCCTGACACTTATTGTATGGTCTCTTAACGTGCTAGTGACACCCCTGCTTTTCATTGGGGGGATGGTGCATCGTCTGCCGTAGTGAGTGATTTTCGTGTGCAAGTTCGGTACTAGTCCCTCTAGGATTTTCCAGGTGTATATAATCATGTATCTCTCCCGCCTGCGTTCCAGGGAATACAGGTTCAGGAACCTCAAGCGCTCCCAGTAATTGAGGTGTTTTATCTCCGTTATGTGCGCCGTGAAGGTTCTCTGTACATTTTCTAGGTCAGCAATTTCACCTGCCTTAAAAGGTGCTGTTAGTGTGCAGCAATATTCCAGCCTAGATAGAACAAGTGACCTGAAGAGTGTCATCATGGGCTTGGCATCCCTCGTTTTGAAGGTTCTCATTATCCATCCTGTCATTTTTCTAGCAGATGCGATTGATACAATGTTATGGTCCTTGAAGGTGAGATCCTCCTGGGACAAAACTGACCTAATTTCCCGAAATGATCAGCATAACAAGGGGCTTTGTATATAGTAGTATGTCATTGATGTCAACTAGGACTGTATACCTTGTACATGTACTTGTAGTAAATAAAGATATTATTATTGTTATTATTATTATTATTATTATTATTATTATTATTATTATTATTATTATACGATGCACAGAAATAGGTATAACATTCTTAATAGGAATAGATATCATATACTTCATGGAAATAGACATCACATGCTTCATATAATACACGTGGAGACGAGGATGTAATAATGGAGACGTAGTGGAAACAATGGTGGAATCGTTGTATTGAAAGCAATTACTGGAGAATGTCTTTTCTGATTGTCTTCAACCGTTCAGTGTTGACGGGCTTCACTGGAAGAAAGCTGCGTCAATTTTAAATATCCAATTTCAGTAAATAAAGTAGTTTCAGTGCAATAACTAGAGAATGTTTCTTCTGGTCGCTGTATCTTAATTGGAAGTATTTTTTTTGCTAATTTATTTCCTAATATATAGAATTTATTTTATCAAATTGATCTTTCTTAAAAAAAAAAAAACACAAGAGTAAATGTTTTTTCTTAGTGGATTGTACAGAATTTTAAATAAAATAGAACTGAAAAAAGGGATAATTAATGCATATTGAAAACCCGCAATTTTGTAGTTTGAATGAATGAATGACTCACAGGTAAGACCCACATGGGGTGAGCGGGAAGACGGCACAGGCGAAGAAAAGCTTTGGGGAGGAATGTCTTGAGTCGTAGAAAAAGAGCCGGGGCTAAGCCCAGCTTCAGACTTAATACGCTGGTGAATTTTAGGGTTGTCGTCTTTGAGATAATAAGAGAAATGTCTCCTCGGGTCGGCTTCAAAACTGGTGTTTCATAGTGGAAAGTTTAAATTAGTTTTGGGTTGTGTTTGTTATAATATGCTATTGTCATTAAAGAAATTGTGATATTAGTTTCCATGTGTTAATTTGTGAATATTGATTCAGTTAAATACTCAACACAAATATTTAACAGTATTAGAAATTTATGCCTCACTCTGCACTATTCGTTTCGCCTGTATTAATACACAGAGGGCTGGGGTTTTTGCAAGATGTCCTCTGGACCAAGATACTGAGGACATCTACAACTTCACCACTTACTACCTGCCTTCTGCAACGTCTTCGATATCTTTCACTTCATCTTCGACAGTATTTAAGACCCCATTCTCATGCTTCAGGTTCATATTGTTCCAGACCATGGAGCTGAGCTCTTCTCCAGGCTGAGGGACTGACCACCTCTAACTATTCCTACAAGGTTGACGAACAGATTACATCATCCTTAGTTCTTCACTTTTGCTGCTTTCAATGCTTCTCTGTATTTGACTGAAGAAGTTTACCCAGTAGGCGAAACGTTTCAACAATGAAGATTCTCAACTTAGTCTTACTCATTAACTTGTCGGTAATATATGTAATTATCAACATAACTTCAGCAGTGTTGGAATTACAGTAGTGCTGGAACTAACTTCAGCAGTGTTGGAACTAACTTCAGCAGTGTTGGAACTAACTTCAGCAGTGTTGGAACTAACTTCAGCAGTGCTGGAACTAACTTCAGCAATAATTGAACTGACTTGAGCAGTGTTAGAACTAAATTCAGCAGTGTTGGAACCGACATCAGCAGTTGCATATCACTGGTATACAATGCCGACAAGATGATGAATGAGACACGTTCAACGCCTGGGTATCTTTAATTTATAGACATATAGTCTATGGTACAAATACATTTCTACAACCTACTTGTCTACTTCTGGCTCATCTCTTGGGTAAGATCTACTTCCCACTGGGAAATTCTGTCTACCAGTGACAATGCCTTCATCTGCTGCACCTCAACTGACTTCGGTATATACAGCCTCAGTCTTCCTGCCTGTACCAGGGCAGCACGCCTGGTGCATCTTGTAGTCAAGAGCTTAAGGATGTTGCTGCCGATCATCGCCTGCCATCCTCCGTCTCGATAAAAACGTGATGACACTTTCCCTATGGGGACCCACTGCCGGATCACCGTATGGAGAAGACCCGGGTCAGGACCCGTCCTGGCGAACCTACTTGTATCTACCTGTGCTTCAGATTCTTCGAGACTACGGTGCTCATCACCCGCTCCTAGGCTAAGGGACTGATTACCTCGTCTTCCACTATCTTCTGTATATATTTCTACAGTCCTCAAATCATGTAGTGTATTGGTAAAGCCACTGTATGGCGGAACGACTGCATAGTAAAGTTAACCAAATGTTGCACGTGTCTAATTCATCTAGATCAGCAGGTTAGAACAGATTTCAGCAGTGCTGGAACTGACTTCAGCAGCGTTAGAACCGACTTCAGCAATGTTGGAACTAACTTTAACAGTGTTGGAACCGAAATTATCAGCGTTGAAGTGACTTCAGCAGTGCTGGAAGGAACACTGAAGGAAATAGTACTATTGAAAAATCCAGGGAAACCGGATTTTCGAAAAGAGAAAATAGCACATGGATTTACAAATTTATTAAATAAAAGTTATAAATGAATTCAAAAAGAACAAATGTTTTCTACAAGACCAAATGCATTCTACAAGAGGTACAAATGTATTCTACAAAAACAAATGTATTCTACAAGAACAAATGTATTCTGTAAAGAGATACAAAACTATTTAAAGTTGGAGCATCACAAACAGACTATATATCCATCAATCTTTCAATTTTATTGCGGAAATTTCTCTCATGTAGTTAAAGTTGGGATTGAAAATAATGCAGCTGTGT
This sequence comes from Cherax quadricarinatus, assembly GCF_038502225.1. NCBI lineage: Eukaryota > Metazoa > Arthropoda > Malacostraca > Decapoda > Parastacidae > Cherax > Cherax quadricarinatus. The sequence continues at coordinate 3,839,798 of NC_091313.1, read as the reverse complement.
GTTTGCAGATGAATCTGTTTTTTTTCCTTGCACTAATTTTCTTGTTCTTTATTTACAATCGTCTTCATCATCAACATCACCATCTTCTCCACATTCTTCATCACTGTTGTCATTATCATCAACCCCACTTTTCACCATAATTTCTCATTCTAATAATTTTTCTTATCATTTATCATTTGTTCCTCTTCCTCAAAATAAACTTAACATAGGTAACAGCAACAACATTAATAAATGGAATCAGTAGTAGGTAGGCACATGGAGCCTACTCATATACAGGGCCTCAAGCAACTTGGAGTGCACATACATAGGTTTTTATGTGACCTGACCTGAACACAGGTGCATAATTGACACGGCCTATACATGCACAGTTTCAAAAGTGACGTATACATACATAGGTTGTCAAGTGACCTGACTTGTGCATACACATTTTTTCCAAGTGGCCTGACCTGTACTATGTAGGCTCTCAACTGACCTGACCTAAACCTTGACCTTAATCTCAGTATGTTGTGACCTCTGAGCCCTAAAGTAACCTCTTGCCACTAGTCCTCGCCTTAGCGAGAAACCAGTTCTGGTATTTAGTTTAGAGAGAGAGAGAGAGAGAGAGAGAGAGAGAGAGAGAGAGAGAGAGAGAAAGAAATTCCAGTAAGAGCATAACATCAGTGGATCGTCTCTACAAGCGTTATTTTGACTTGGAATCAAAACTCAAGGGGAAAAAAAGCCACCTCGCTTAATAGTGAAAAACTTTCTCTCTTCTCCTTTTAAGCTCTGAGGTCTTCTTCAGTTGTTGTGTGACCCCCAACCTCTTCCTCCAGCAGCTTAAATTTTGCTCATAATTTGTAGAATCTAAGGGACACAAACCATTCCCAACTAACACAGTTTTATAAAATCTGAAACCGCAGCATCGATGCGACTTGCGTGATGGAACTCACAAGACGAGGAAGATCAGGACACCACAACAACTTGACTGGTCAGACTTAGTACACCGTCTTCGTCTTTGACTTCAGCAAGAAGTGGCTCTGGTCCAAGGAAAAGTATAAACAAGATGGTAAGTCTTCGACTTGATACATAAATACACAGTGCACAGTAACGAGATACATAAACACCTAAGTACGCAGTAACGAGAAAGTATATGGTAAACACTACTGTTGACAGAGACCTCAGCACAATGTCATTACTCCAAGTGATAAATTCCTGCTGAAAAAGTAGTTAATGACTGTATTAAAAAAATTATAATAGTGCAATTTAATATTACATAGCATACATTGTTAAGAATATTGATGCATAATATTTTGCAATATAAACTTATTAGCAGATCTGTGGCACTGATAAACATTATTTAAAAAATCTGAGGAGAGATATGTGAACAAAAAAGTACAATAATAATAATAATAATAATAATAATAATAATAATAATAATAATAATAATAATAATAATAATAATAATAATAATAATCATAATAATAATAATAATAATCATAATATAAGGATAAATATGTAAGCAGGCCGTAATAATACGATTGAAAACAATTCGCGGAACGGGTGGGGTTTGAACTAATGGCAAATGTGACCTAAAACTCATAGATCAGCTGGTTAACGCACTGGCCTGTGAGTTTTAGGTCTCACTTGCCATGGGTTCAAACTCCACCCGTTCCTTTATACATATGGGAACTCATTATTTATTCCATTCATCAAGTTCATTCATAGAAATATACGAGGGAACATAAAAAGACACTCGAAATGAGCAGAGAAATTATGAGAAATATTCATAATATAAGAAAATCATAACCCTCTGAATTTCGGTTCAAGAAGAGTAAAAAAATATGTTTTGATAGGACCACGCAGCCACAGCGTTGCCAGGAGAGCAGAAACAATGTTCACCACCTGGTCCTAAGACTCGCATCAGGGAAATATACCTGACGAATAAATGAACCCCATCTTAACTGAAGCTAATTACGTTAGAGGTAAGACTTACACCGGCTTCGTGGGTGGCTGCAACGGCGGGTGCAGCGACGGGTGCAACGGCGGGTGCAGCGACGGGTGCAACGGCGGATGCGGAATGCACGACACTGACGGCAGGCTGTTGACGAACCTCGACAGTCTTGTAGTAGGTTCCAGGACTCGCCAAACGGCTCAGGAAGTCACCGAGGCTGGTTGCAGCCCTACCCAGAGCATTGGCAAGACTCACTCCAGCTGAGTCCAGAGCTGCCAAGAACTGAGAGTTTCCTCTGTTGAAGGCGTAAAAAAATGATGAGAAATAGTGAGATAGGTGAGGTGAGAAGTGGGTGGTGGGAATTCCACCTGAAGCTTTTTCTGCATTGTTCATTATTAGGAGGGATCAGGGTTAGAATAACACATGTAGAAGATAGAGGACGTATTCTCTTCACGAATTACCTGGAGACCTTTCTCTTTAACCAGTCTTTTTTCTTCCCCCCTGAGATCACTGAAGACGGGGATTGACAGGTAAGTACAGACTTGACAACTCGGTGAAGAATAAGTCACAATAACATGCCTGCAACAAATCACAAATAACTCGTGAAAGAGGAAATTTATGACGAAGTTTTAGTCTGTCCAAGACCAAAATGTCGCCATAAATTTCTTCTCAGTGCGGGTTATTTGTAATATATCTTGGTGTTTATACTCTGGGTAATAATTTCTTTGGCTATTTACCAATGTTCCCTTTTCTATGGAATAAATCATATTGTTTGACTTCATTATGTTATCCTATGATAAATCTTCATAATTTATTATTTTGACGTTCATAATGTGCCCTCAAGACAATCTTAATTTTTTTTGTGTATGCATTCAATACATAATTTAACACGAATTAATAGAGGTTTAACTGCATATTTAATCACTTAAATTTAGCTCAGAATATTCATTAAAATATTTTTCATAAAAACACATTTCCGGTAAGCACAACATTGAGGAGAACAACTGAATCACAATTAAGGAACCTCGAGGTACACTGGTAGGCGACTCGCATCCTGGGCAAGGAGGAACGTACGGGCACGTCTCTTAACATCTGCTGCCCCTTTTAGCTAGCAGTAAATAGAGACCTGGAAAGTAGTCGACTGTTGTGGGTCGCATCCATGGAAGGACTTAGGACCACGAATGAAATGAGCCACTTTAATTAGCTGTATTGGGTTATCAACCCTCAGACGTTATTACTCAAAATAAATCTCTTCTAAGACTTTATTCTGATTATTAACTTTGGAAGGTTAGAAAACCGAATAATATAGCTTATTTCCACTGGGGTTCTTTATAGGGCCTCTTCCCAGAATACCACCCACAAAAGTCGATTAACTCCCAGTTATCAATTTACTGCTAAATAAGAGAAACATCAGGAGTGAGGAGACTTGCCGAAACCTCTCACATCGTCAAAAATTCGACTTTAGGTCCTCTCGGGGGTGAGCCCAGCAGCTTCCAGTGTACCTCGCCACAAGGCGCTGTTATCAACGTAGTTCAATAGTCTCTTCTCAATGTTGTACGTACTGCTAATATAGACGTTTTCTATGAAAACCATATTAAACAGTGTTCTGAACTAAATGTAAGAGATTAAATGTGTAGTTAAACATTAACAAGTAAATAATTTTTTGAGCTGTGTATTGCACACATTATGTACAGATTTTACGAAGATCTTGAGGACACACATGTTATTCGAAGTAAAATGATACATAATAAAGGCTTAACCTGGGATAACGTAATACATAAGAAGGAGTACATTGGTAAATAGTTTAAAACATTATGACCCATGGTACTAACATCGCGATGTGTATATCTCTGAGAGAGAATGAAATGCAAGTCTGTACTTATCTATCAGTCCCCGACTTTACTGGTTTTAAGGTAGAAAAAAACACCAAGGTTGAAATGGGGGATTCAAGTGATTTGGAAAGCTCATACGTCCTCTGTCATCTCCTGGTTCTGTGTTGTTCCACCCTACATCTATCTTAATGATGATACTCCTATACACCAGGTGGCATTCCCACAACCCACTATCACCTCTTCTAGCTCAGTGCCTCTCATCATCTTCACTTCCCTTGCAACAGAGGAAACTTTTATTTCCTGGCAGCTCTAGACTAGTGAGGCTTGCCAATGCACTGGGCAGGGCTGCAACCAGCCTAGGTGACTAGTTGCTGAATCCAGCTATAAACCATCCATCACACCCTTCATTGTAGACACCGACGAAACGATAGGGTAAGCTTTATTACCCTCTTGCAATTACCCTTAGGATGGATGTTCATTTCTTCGCCATGGATACTTCCCTGATGCAGATCTCAGTCAGAACCAGGTAATGGCTGTAGAAACTACACGCACGTTTCTGATATCAATGTGTGTGTGAGTATTGCTACCAAAAGAAGGACGTTTGACTTACCCTGTCGTCATCGTAGAAGGCTGCAACGACAGGTGCGGAATGCACAACACCATAAATAAGTTAATGCGCTATTACAGTCTTATGGAAGTTCGCAGAAGGACTCAGCAAACCGCTGAGAAAGTCACCGAGGCTAGTAGCACCTCTACCCAGAGCATTGGCAAGACTCACTCCAGCTGAGTCCAGAGCTGACAGGAATCGAGAGTTTCCTCTGTAGAAAGGAAAGAAAAATGGTGAAAGGCAGTGAGGTAGGTTAGGTAAGAGTGGGTGGGGAAAATGCCACCTGAAGTTTAGGAGCGTAGTCATTAAGAGGGATACAGGCTAGAAAAATGCAAGTAGGAGGAGGAAAAACAGAGATCCTATAACCTTTGAGAATCATTTGAGTGTCCCATTTTAACCTCGACCTCTTTGTTTATATTACGATTACTGAAGACGGGGACTGACGAATAAATACAGATGTGCATTTTATTTTCTCGGCACATATACACGGGTGTTTATACCCAGAAAATTATAATTGCGCAGTCTATTTACCAGTGTATTCTTTCTTATGGAATGAGTCGCACTATTTGACTTTATTGTGTTATCCTATATATAATATATTATTTTGATGCATATAATATGTGTGCAGTCAAGACCATTGTAAAAACAATGAGTGGGTATGCAATACATAAATTAAAACTTATTTACTAACGTTTAACTACACATTTAATTGCACTTATTTAGTTCTGAATATTCTTTAAAACATATTTTACAGAAAACATCTATATTTCAAGGATACACAACATTCAGAAGTGACTATTGGTTCACGTTGAAGATACGTACTTTGTGGTGCAGTGGTAACGTGCTTGTCTCATCCGGAAGGCAAGGACGGACTCTTGGGCAAGTCTCCTAACACCTGCTGCTCTTGTTACCTAGCAGTGAATGGGAGTTAGTCGACTGTTGTTGTGGGTCACATCCCGTGGGAAGACCTAAATATGGACCCCAACAGAAAAAAAAACATTGCTTGACTTTATTGGGTTATCCTGGATTATTAAACCTCTGGAGTTAATATTCGGAATAATCTTTTAAAATTATTCGGAATATGATCCCGGAGGGTTATAAAACCAGAATAACCCATTTAAATCAAGCAATGTGGCTTGTTTCCAATGGGGTACATTCTATGTCTTCCCCCCAGTCTGTGGCCCTCAACGGTCAACTAATCCTTGGGTATCTATGTATTTCTAGGTAATACTGGCAGTAAGTGTTAGGAAACTTGTCCATACGTCTTAAGTTTGAGGTTCGACCCAGCGTCCTCTCGGATGTGAGCCGTGCGTGCTAGCCACTGCACTGCGATAATACTTCCTTCAAAATGCTTGAGGTGAGATTAAAAGTACATTAAAAATGTTAGATTGCTACCAGTAAGATCATACTCACGAGTGGGTCTTGAAGACAGTGACTTCACTACTTGGGGGAGGCGCGACTACGGTCTTGGTGGCGACAGGAATGCTGGTGTCCAGGCGAGAGCTAGCTACTGCCTCGTGATTGAAGCTGAAGGTCTTGTGTGGTACGCTGATGACAGGGACACTAACAATCTTGGTAGCCTCGTGAAAGACTCCAGGAGCCGCCATTGTCACCCCGACGCACACGACCAATACCCACACAGCTGATGACATCTGGAGAGAGACACAAGAGTTAAACAGTGAAAGAGAACATGAGAAAGACAGATTCCAGAGGACTTTTTAAAAGCCACACGGAGGCTATCTGCCAAGAAGAACGAAGTCTATCTAGATTATGAACCATCATATATTATCTAGACGTTTAAGACAAAGATAGTAAAGCAGAATGCTCTCTCCTCATCTTTGAATCTCTCTGGTCACTGCTGGCATGAAATGGGGAGAGGGTGAGAGAGAAAGGTATCATACCACATAATAAAATCACATGGAATGTATAGGAGAGATATAAGTGGATGGATGGTGTGGGGTGCAAACTACCTCTATATTTTTTTCATACTGGTCCACTGCTGCCCACAGGGCAGTGTGTACCAGTAGTTCTACCTCAAGTCACCAAGAGTTCCACTTCTGGGTACTGTGGTGCAGGTGGTTGCAAACACACCAGATTTCCTGAGCAGTTTCGGAGCAAATACCAGGACTATACACAAATAACCAGCAAATAGGAGAGAGAAGCTTATGACGATGCTTCAACCCGACTTGGACCATTTACAAGTCACACTAACACACGAAGGTGAGGGAGCCAGTGTATATATAGGAGAGGGAGGACAGGGACGGGACAAAGAGAGGAGTAAAGAAGAAAATGGAGAAGTAGTGGTAAAGGTAATGCAGAGGGAGTAGGACACCAATGGTTACCGCTTTGACTGCCACAACCACCACCACCTCCGCTTCTATCACTACAATAGTATCAGCTTGGGTGGCTTGTAGTTAACTGTTCATCCAGGAATTTGTTGATTTCACTTTGCCCCATCATACTAAAGCATCTAAGTGCTTGTCCAGCTGGTGCTTCAAAGACTGCGTTGTCTTCATGCATACAGCTTCAGTGGGTAGTTTGTTCCATTGTGCTATAATTCTATAAAAAAAAATATTGATATATTCATGTTGTCTCTCTTTATCCCAGGTGATTAGTAATCCAGGATAATATGGAAGGCTACTGATTCATAACAACATGGTGGGACAGTAATTTTTTTTTTATTTTATTTAAAGCAATACAATACATTAAATAGATAAAAGAGCACAGTATCAGTTCTTACACAGAATTATAAATTACATTGTCAAAATACACACAGACGTTTAACTTTGTGCTGACACAAACTGTCCCTCATCCCCTGCGCATTATATCCCATGCACCTATGTTAAGCAAGATTACACAAGACTACATTACAATATGTTATTATTATTATAAAAAAAAGAAGCGCCAAACCTACAATATGCATTTACTTTTCACTTTGTTGTTTATATATTATTAATCCTTCACACAGAATTGTACATAAGCAAGTGCATGTATAAAAAGAAACAAACACGAACTATGACACTACAACGCTGTCTATAATATTAACTTACACAACCGATACTCACCCACACCTGTGAGTAATTGTAAGAATGATACAAAAAATTACAGTACCCCTTAAAAAGTATACTTTCACTGACCTGAATATAACATAAACCCCATTCTTCTGACCTTTAATATATACACAACACACCAACACACACCTCACGATTATGACATTATCCCCTCATACATTGAATATTAGCCTACATAGTCAATTTTACACTTTTGATTACAAGGAAAATATGCCTACTGACTCGATTGCCATTACATCCTACACAACACCATTCACAACTCGCTACTAACGATCATATCATCCAATTTAGACATTCTTCGTATGGAATCTAGATAATTCGGTGCGCACACCGGCCACCCTGCTGGGTGAAGTGTGCTTCCTGTTATCTCCCATAAACCTAAAAGTAATAGACGCTAATTCAACGATCTAAAACAAGTGGCAACTTTTTACACAGACAATGTAGAATAAAACACCTAAATTCAGTACCTACATGACACAATAATGTTAACTATAAATACAGCTAAAACACATACACCTTAACAGGCATTACACTTGCAATATATATTATGCCAATAGTCACGTTACAGACATTTGTAATAATTATACTCCAAATCCAAAATATTATTAAGATAATCAAAAAGAAGCGCTAAACCACAAGGGCTATACAGCGCTAATACCAAAAACAATCGCGTAGATCAGCTTATATTTAGTTCAATTTTCACAATGGATAAAATTATGAACAAATGAAACTCCTCACCTTGGCTTAATGTATATTTGGTAAGCATCTTATGACTAAAATGCTACACTCTGTCACCCACTATATTCTCCTGTTCAAACATGCACTCGCACACACGTGTATACATTTATAAATACATCTATGTATATTTCCGTACATATGCACACACATATATATATATACACACACACTCACGCACCTACATATTTATCTAAACATACGCTTCCATCACTGCCCCATCATAGCCAAGGAAAAACACCTTAAATCAAACAATGGTGTCATACAAACAGTGTAATACGCATTCCCCTCACGCACTCTTCCATATATTACTCAATATTATACGTACCTCACCTTCATTCTTGCCCACTCACACCCACAGGCCTCAGAACGGCAGGCTAGCCCGTTGCTTCCCATTGACCTACAAAGTCCATAAATCACACAGCCGAAAATTCCTATAACCCTCTGTAAATTCAGTGTTCCATCTCCTACCATATACTTCCCGATTGCGGCACTTAGATCTGTAAAATGTCGCCGCCAGCACCTTCATCCTTTAACCCGCTCTCATTGCCCATGATGTGAACACAAAATCAGTTACCAGATATGCCACTGTGTTTTGAACCTGCGCTCCCACCCCATCAATATCTAAACTTAACATTCGCAATACCTGCAACCCACCCCCTCCCATAAATCGAATTACCCTTCCAAACCATTCCCTGACCCTGCCTATGCATTCACAAAAATATACAACATGAAAAATGGTTTCTACTTCACCACACGCTCGACACTCCCCACCTTCCCTAAGCTTTCGATTAAATAAGACGACCCCAGACGGCAGAATCCCGTGTAAAAAGCGATACATCACCTCTCGTACACCCGGACTAATGCGCAACTTCCGGAGACGTTCCCATATGTCGCGCCAGGCATACATCGGGTATGTTCCTTCCACAGCAGCCACCTCCAACCCTCCCCCCACTCTCTCGATTATGTGCAGCTTGACTCGAGCTGGATCCCTCGCCACCATCAAAAATCTCAACATCGCCTCCCCTACTCGCAAATCCTTCCCCGTCCACTAACGTTTTATGTCCGCATGCACTTTCTCGATCCCCCTCCCCTTATTCCCCCACTCCCGCAGAAGACTCCGTTTCACGTAAATACTCATAATCCTTCGCTCCAGCGGTATGAGCCCCAGCCCTCCTTGGCCAATCGGCAAAGTAATTACCCCTCTGCTTAACCACTCACAGCCAGATCCCCAAATGAACCGATAAACCCTACGCAACAATTTCATGGCCTCTCGGCGCAGTAATGGATACATGGCCACCACATGCCATAATTTACTATATAATAGTACTTTTGTCGCAATTACTCTTTGGTGCAACGTTAGATTTGCAGACCTCAATCCTCCTAATCTTTTTAACACACTGTCCACGGCCCTCACCGAGTTCACCTCACGTGCCACCAACGGATCACAAACATACACAATCCCACATATCTTAAGCTGGTCCACCACGCTCCACCTACCCCTCATGCCCCCATTCATTTGGTCCCAATTTCCCACTGCCATGAACTTAGTCTTCTTAGCATTAATTCTCATCCCTGTCGCCTCTCCAAACACGTCCACGATTCCTTCCACCTGCTGCAAATCTACACCACCTCCTACCAAGACCGATGTATCATCTATGTAACCCACAATACCAGGCCACCCATCGCTCTCATAACCCCCCAACACCCCAAAACTCTAGCCAGCACCACCCTATAAAAAGGATCTTGAAAACAAGCAAACAATAATTGTGAAAGGGGACAACCTTGCCTCAAACCCCGACCCGTGGCCTTCAAACATGGACCTGCCTGGTATCCCATATTGTCCCCTATCTATAACTTTTTCCATCACCTTTTTCAGCCTATTCTCCAGTATCCTCACGAACAACTTGTAATCACCGCACATAAGTGAAATGGCCCTATAATCCAGAACTGTTGATCGATCCCCTTTTGGCACCAATACCACCACTGCCATCCGTTGCAATTCTCCCATAACCCCGTTAATCTTTAAGATGTTAAACAACCGTACCAAAAATGCTCTCATCACACCCCAGTTTGTTATGTAGAAATCACTCGGGAGCCCATCAATGCCAGGTGCTTTACCTAAGCTCGCCCCAGCCAGAGCCTACCATATTTCGCACTCCGAAATAGGCTCTTCCAGTGCTTCTCTGTCTTGCATACTAAGCCCACACTGCATGTTATTACCGATTTCCCATAGTGCTATATTACTTATCCCAATGCTTGTCATGTAGGTCTTAAACCACGCATCTATATACCTGCTCATGCCCTCCGTCGTCACCAATACTTGGCCCTCCTGATAGCCTTCTCTCCCTGCGTGCACTGTTAACCCCATCATTTCTGTAGCTGCTCTCCGCTGCCTCTGTTCCCTCAACACACATGCCGAAGGCCGATCCCCGTAGAGAACCTCCTCCAAACCTCCCACCACCCGAGCACCATCAAAACGATCATTATGCAAGCCCTTTATACATTCCTTTAACTCCTCAATTTCCTCTACAGGGTATCGTGCATCATCACCCACATAACAATCATGTAACTGTCCTTCCAAATACCCCTGAAGCCCGTACAACATTTGATTATTTTCCCGCCCTCGCCAAACATAAAAATCCCGGATATGTGTCTTAGCCACCATATCCCACCACCGAACCAAATCACCGTCCCCAGGTGCCTCAGCCCACAAACCCTTCCACAAAGTCGCAAATGATTGGCTACTCTCATCCCCTTTCAACAATTTAACATTCAATTTCCAATAACTACAACTCCTTCTAGGTAATCCCTCCCACCCTACGTCCACGAGAACCCCTCTATGATCGGAAAACACCACATCCATGATACGCACACTCTTAACTGTGACAGTATGTGGTACATACACTCTATCAAGTTGCGCTGTGGCCCACGACGTATAAAAGTATGCTCAAGCTCACCCCCCCGCCACGTCCATCAAACTCGCCCCATTCAATAACTCCCCCAACACCCCAGAAAAGTGTCCACTTCCCCTGGGTTCAACATCCCTATGCCAGATCACGCAATTCCAATCCCCTCCAATGAGCGCCACTTCAGGGAGTGACCGCAAATAGTAAATTAATACCTCCTTCACAAAGGTAGTTTTTACACGCCCATCATTCTCTGCCGGTCCGTACACGCACACTAAGGCTGCCTTCACCCTGCCCCATAGACCATCCACCCTTATTACCCTCCCCTCCCCACCCTCGCAATGCCTCACAACAAACGGGCTAGTCTCCCTGATCATGATGGCAATGCCACCTTTCAACCGTATAGCATTCTCCACATACACATCATACCCATCTATTCGCAACTCACTTCCTAATTTATGATTGTGTTCCTGTACGAACACAACATCAACATTATTACGCACTAATAATTCTCGGAACCATACACGTTTTCGCACACTCCTCAAACCATTAATATTTATTGTCAGGCACTTAAATTGGTCAGTGGGGGTTTTCCTTTCCATACTGAATGTTTCTCACCGAATCTTTTGTTCCCACCTTTTTCAACCCCCCTCCCTTTTGAAGCACTTTTGACCAACCCCTGAGCTTTAGGTCCACAGGGCCCTCTCTGTGCCACATCCACCCAGGTTTTTTTCCCTGATCACTGGGCTGGCGTCAGCACTTCCTCCGAGTCTGAAAGCACTACAGAGCGCTTTCGTGTTACACTTTCCACCTGCGTGTCTTCATCCACAGAGCAGTCCTGGTGGATGTCCACCTCCACCATATGTTTCAGCAAGGCGTCAGGGACGCCCACAACCAGCTGCTCTTCGTGTCCAGCATCCACCTTCGCAGCAGGTGCCAGGTTTAGGGATGGGTCTGCAGCAGGGCTCATGCTCCTCTCTGTAAATAATTCCTCCAGCACGGAGGCAATGGATTCCTCTACGTCGTTGTTATGCACATCTTGCAGAGCCAGGCCTTCTACTGGTCTCACCTCCAAAGAAGGCAACACTTCCGGGAGTGTGACACACGCTGTCTCCGTAGACCTCTCAACCTCTTCGCTCCAAGACAATCCTGATGGTATCACCGGCACACCAGGCACATCTTGCCCCACAGCTTCCTCCTCAATGTCCGTGCTTTGTTGTCCAACCTTGGCACCTCGTCGTCGTTCACACTGTACCGCCATATGATCATATGCACTGCACAACCTGCAAGTGCAGTGTTGCCCTGCATATGACACCATTACCTGAGTTCTGAAGTCTTGCAAGATCACGTAAGAAGGGATTGGGTGTCGTAACATCATCTTTACAAAAAACGTACCTTCTGGTATTCCTGCATATGGGCTGTCAGACCACTTCCCTGCTGTAGCCATGTGTATGGTGCCATAATTACCCAATGCAGCTCTAATGTCAGACACATCAGCCTTAAAGGGCACATTTCTGACCTTTACCCATGTATAACAGCGGGAGACGTCATGTAGCTTGACTGACACTGCAGGGTTAACCACTAGATTAACCTGGAACTTGTCGACCACCTCCTCGTAAACATGAGCCGAGGAGAACTTCACAAAGATTCGTGATATGCCATTCATTGCCACACCGCACAAGTCGCCGTTGGCAATACCATAAGTATCAGGAATTATCGCAGGCAATAGTAGCGCTGTTGACAGTCCAAGCATTTCCCCATGGGTCAATTCAATACACACGGTATTGATGCAGCGCCGGGTCGCCATGTTGTGAAAACGAAAACTGCCACCAGTCAACTATAGGGGGCAGCAGTAACACACATCCTCTCTACTCAAAGGCTGAGAGACGAATGTATTTGTTCATTTCACTTTGCCCTATCATACTAAAGTATCTAAGTGCTTGTCCAGCTGGTGCTTCAAAGACTGCGTTGTCTTCATGCATACAGCTTCAGTGGGTAGATTGTTCCATTGTGCTATAATTCTATAAAAAAAATATTGATATATTCATGTTGTCTCTCTTTGGCCCAGGTGATTAGTAATCCAGGATAATATGGAAGGCTACTGATTCATAATAACATGGTGGGATAGTAATTAAGTGGGGAAAACACATTTAACAATAAAAATAAAAATAAAAATAAAATAATGCATAAATCTGGCCACCTTCTGATGCAATCCGTTAGTGTTGTATCTTGGAGATTGGTCATCCTGTAGTATTTAACTATTGTAAGAGAATATGGTTATCACTTAATATTATAGTGCAAAAGTCTCCTTTTATAGCTAATATAGAGACTTTCAGCTTTATATTATTATCTGTCAATATATATATATATAATATACCATGGTATTATCACTATTATTATCGATATCGATGATTTTTAGCTACTATTATTATTGTTAGGTAGGATTTCTTATATGTATATAGAACATACAAAAGTCTCGGCACCATCAGGTAAATTGTTCGCTTGTTTATGTCCAGCTTACTGACGTTTGGGTCACGTGATCCAACCTGATGACAGGTCAATAGACTGGCAGGGAGTGAGTCCACTCCCTATTCTAGCCTTGACTACTGATTGTATATTGGTTCTCTCTTAGGTGTATACAGTTTGAATGGGTTTGAGAATTCAGCTTTAGAGCTGACTCATAGTTTGTTCCTCATTGCTCTGAAGATTGTTTTGATATTTATAATCTTGGTCAGTTCAGCAATCCTTAGAAATACGTCTTCTCAGACAAACCTCTTGCTTTCTGCCTCCTTTACGGCCGGTTTCAAAGGTCTTGTTGAATACTGTACATTTTGTAGTTTGAGTTTACACGGTCTTGTTAAGACAAAGACGTAGATGTTAGTGAAGACTTAATTGCAGGAAGAAAAAATTAATCTTCCTTCTTAATGTAATATTTCCATGATTTTGAACTATATATATATATTTATATATATATATATATATATATATATATATATATATATATATATATATATATTCTTGTAAATTTATTGTACATAAAGTATTAAGATATAATATTAGGTACAGAGAGAAAATAAAGTATTGTATTTAAATACTTTAATAAATTTGAATATTATTCTATGGAGTTTCCCTGTCGAAATTATTTCCCCTAGACTCTAAAATACCTTTAACTAACTCTGATCCAGTATAGTGTTGCCTAAGAAGAAAATAGTAACAGACCACACTCTGAAGTTCTTTATAAAATTTATTATTCGCAACAAATGGGGGCCTGTCTGGGATCTCTGTTGTTCTAAGACATTGATCAAAAGAACCATATTAAAGTTATATACTAGGAATTTATCTTCTCTAGTTTTGACCATGGAAGATCACATTAAACAGTTATTTGAAGACTTAACATTGTCAAAGCTGGACTCATTGAAACTTCAAATGTGCTGGCAGATAGCTCGCAAATTGGGAGTACCATACGAGAGATAGATATTACACAGCCAATACTGTAAGGGCAATAATTAGCAACAAAGTGTTTCCTGGGGCTCCTGACAATCAGTTAGTTTATATGATTTTTCTAAGTGTTTTTATACGAATCTGAAATTTTGTTTGATATCATTAAAAGGACACAGTGCCATATTATATTATTATTTTTTAATTCAAAAATTATCAGTTTTGTGAAAGTTTTTTGAAAATACACTATACAACATGTTTTCTGACACTCCTAGAGAGTTCTGGGCTGTGGCCACCTAACAGTTACTCTTGCAGTTGCAGGAGAGGAAGATGCTTGTCCTCTTGATTTACAATGTTTCACATCCATAGATTTTCATAGAAAACAATATTTCTATTTTTTTTCTCAGAAGTTATTCTCCTTCAGGTATCGAGTTCTCAGTTATTTGTGAATATAATGTCATAATTGTTGCACACATTATTGAGCACTCACGGTTTTATAAAGTAACAACTGATATTTGCAGTAGTCTTTACCGTTTTTGTTTTATTGCTTTTTTCTTTCCAAAAATCTCTTATATAAAAATACACAGACTTCAACATTTTTTTTAAAATACAAGATATTGACATTTTGGTCATATCCAGTTGTTACATTGTTCGTTAGTCTTTTATCATTCATGTAAGATCAACTAGAGCATTGTAAATCTTACTGACTTTGCAAAGTCGATACCTGAATGATACCCTATAAACCCTGAATTATTATTTTTTTCTAAGGATAATATGGGGCTTAGTAATCCAGGATAACATGGAGGGTTAGTAGGCCAGGATAACATGGAGAGTTAGTAATCCAGGATAACACGTAGGGTTAGTAATCCAGGATGACTCACGAAATCGTATTGTCACAGCCACGGTATTGGGAAATTCGTCTGTAAAAACTTGCAATTGTGGTCACAGTGGTGGGTATGCTAACCTTCCTATAGTGTTTAAATACACCTAATTGGATGAATTATTATTTTAGCCAGTTGGTCCAGTGGCTAACGTGTCGGTCTGGAGTTTTATGATTCTGATCGCTGGTTCTATCCCCGCCCATGGTATGGTTTAATCCAGGATAACATGGAGGCTTAGTAATCTAGGATAACATGGAGGCTTAGTAATCCAGGATAACATGGAGGGTTAATGCGCGATAACCCAAGAAAACTAGTGTGGCTTGTTTCCACTGAGATGTTGATCATCTTCACCAGGATGCAACCCATAACAGCAGGAAAACACCCAGGTACCTACTAACTACTGAGTGAACAAAAGTGTCACAAGTCACAAATACTTTAATCTTTTGTATAAGGATTGAAATAAACTCTCCGTGTATATATACTGAGAGATACTGGCATCTCGGTGCACACACACTGAGAGATACTGGCATCTCGGTGCACACACACTGAGAGATACTGGTATCCCAGTGCATATATTCTGAGAGATACTGGCATCTCCGTGCATATGTACTGAGAGATATACACCTTTCGAAGTATATACACTGCGATATACGCGTCACCATGGGACTCTTTATTTCAGACGAAGGTAGCCAGCCAACATATCACAGATATATACTGAGAGGTGTATTTTTCTCCTCTTATATAGACTGAGAGTGAATTTTAACTCCTGTTTTAGGGATTAAAGTATTCTTGTCTGGTGGTGAAGTGGCTGCGTAGGTAAGTAGGCTTTAAGCCTCATTAACTAACCAACCAAGCTAAATGTCACCCAGTTCTCATTGGCAGGTTGTTGGGTTGGTAAGTGTTTCACTTATAGCATTGTGACTTGGTAAGTGTTTCAGTCACAGCACTGTGACTTATTTTTAAGCTGCAGAACACACAGATCTGCGCAACCTGCAGCACAGCATGACTTTATCAGAGCACAGCAACTGGACACCAGGAGCTCTGCAGCCTTCAGCACAGCATGACTTGGCGAGGACACCAGGAGCTGTGCAAGCTTCAGCATGACTTGGTGATCAGCGCACAGCAACTGGACACCAGGAGCTGTGCAACTTGCTGCACAGCATGACTTGGTGATCAGCGCACAGCAACTTGACACCAGGAGCTGTGTAACCTGCTGCACAGCAAGACCTGGTGATCAGCGCACAACAACTGGGCACCAGGAACTGTGCAACCTACTGCACAGCATGACTTGGTGAGGTCTCCAGGAGCTGTGCAACCTTCAGCACAGCAAGGCTTGGTGATCAGCACACAGCAACTGGACACCAGGAGCTGTGCAACTTGCCGCACAGCATGACTTGTAATCATCACACAGCAACTGCGCAGTGTGGAAATCCCAGGATCCAGCCTACGTCTTGCATGCAAGATGAGACGCTGGAGCAACAACTACACTTCTTAGTAAGAAGGAAAATTTTTCTCAATGCGGAGGTAAACGATAATGTGACTCAAGGCGAAGGTGAACGATAATGTGACTCAAGGCGAAGGTGAACGATAATGTGTCTCAAGGCGAAGGTGAACGATAATGTGTCTCAAGACGAAGGTGAACGGTAATTTGTCTCAAGACGAAGGTGAACGGTAATGTGTCTCAAGACAAAGGTGAACGGTAATGTGTCTCAAGACGAAGGTGAACGATAATGTGTCTCAAGACGAAAGTGAACGATAATATGTCTCAAGACGAGGGTGGATGATAATGTGTCTCAATGCGAGAGTGAACGATATGTCTCAAGGCAAAGGTGAACAATAATATAACTATGGAGAGAGTGGTGCTGAGAAGAAAGTCAAACTCCAACAACAACAGCCACTGTCTTGAAGGTTAGTAACCAGGAAAGCGCTTTAATGTGCACGAGAGTCCTGGTATGCAACACAGGATAAAGACACCGAGAGGGCGTATTTCTTTCAGCGTATTTCTACTCGCACATAGGAGAGAGGAGCTTACGACGACGTTTCTGTCACTTGGACTATTTACAAAGTCCACTACCAGTCTTACCACTAACACTAATTCTTTTTCTTCCTCTCTTGGTCCCGTCCCTGTCCCCCTCGCCTATACGTACTGGCTCCCTCACACTCTTGTGTTAGTGTGACTGTAAATGGTCCACGTTGTAACAAAACGTCGTAACCTTCTCTTTCTCCTATGTGCGAGTTATTTGTGTATCTGCTGAGATTTTACTGCTGTCTCTGCCTCAGGGATTAAAGTATTCCTGTCTAGTGGTGAAAATGTGGACTGCAGCCTTAATGACTATAGTGTAGTCGCTAGGTTCCAAACACCATTAACCGACCAACCATTAACCAGTTTGTATACACGACGCATAATACAAGCAACGCATACTTTATACACCAAAACAAAGCCAATCACTTTATGAAATGAACCGATACGACACTTGCAATACATCGGTCACCCAGGTGCTGCACATGTGTTTTATTCATCAACGGTATTATATACCATCTATATTGTGACATATGCTAGAGTACTTATCAGAGAATGAGACAAGGATACATGTCTAGAATATACCATTATCAGCACTTCTAACACTATGGCAAGGCAGATGCTAGAGTACTTCTTAAAGAACGAAACGAAGAGAGATGTCTAAAATCTGCTCTCATCAGCGTTCTAACACGCTGACACACAACCAGGGTACCTTCTTCTTAACCATGGTACGGGTGGGGATTGAACTCGTGGCTAGTGAGTCGTAAAACTCCAGACCGACGCGTTTGCCGCGTACCTTGGTTTGTTTGCAGTCGTGTCATTACGATTTCGTGAGTCATGATGCCTTCATCTTAGCTAAAAATTTATTTCGCACCAAACTTGGTGCGAAATAAATGGTTTACAAAGGGGCGTTCCTGTCTTACGAATTTACTAACTTTTTTCACTAAGATGTTTGAGGAGGTAGATCATGGTAATGAATATGATATTGTGTATATGGACTTCAGTAAGGCTATCGATAGAGTTACACACCAGAGGCTATTGAGGAAACTTAAGGCACACGGAATAGGAGGAGAAATTTTTTCCTGGGTAGAGGCATGGCTGACAAATAGATAGCAGAGAGTTTGCATAAATGGGGAGAAATCAGAATGGGGGCACGTCACAAGTGTTCCTCAGGGGTCAGTGTTGGGTCCGTTTTTGTTCACAATTTACATAAACGACATAGATGAGGGAATAAATAGCGACATAAGCAAATTTGCTGATGACACCAAAATAGGCCGTCCAATTCATTCTAATGAGGACACTAGAGCACTCCAGATGCAGTTTAATATTGTCAAATGCAAAGTTCTAAATGTTGGACAGTTAAATAACCATGCCACATATAAACTAAATAATGTAGATCTTAATACTACTGATTGCGAAAAGGATTTAGGAGTTCTGGCTAGCAGTAATCTAAAACCAAGACAACAGTGCATTAGTGTTCGCAATAAAGCTAACAGAATTTTTGGCTTCATATCTAGAAGTATAAATAATAGAAGTCCTCAGGTTGTTCCTCAACTCTATATATCCTTGGTTAGGCCTCATTTAGACTATGCTGCTCAGTTCTGGTCACCGTATTACAGAATGGATATAAATGTTCTGGAAAACGTACAGAGGAGGATGACAAAGATGATCCCATGTATCAGAAATCTTCCCTATGAGGATAGACTGAGGGCCCTGAATCTGCACTCTCTCGAAAGGCGTAGAATTAGGGGGGATATGATCGAGGTGTATAAATGGAAAACAGGAATAAATAAAGGGGATGTAAATAGCGTGCTGAAAATTTCCAGCCAATACAGGACTCGCAGCAATGGTTTCAAGTTGGAAAAATTCAGATTCAGGAAGGATATAGGAAAGCACTGATTTGGTAATAGAGTTGTGGATGAGTGGAACAAACTCCCGAGTACAGTTATTCAGGCTAAAACGTTGTGTAGTTTTAAAAATAGGTTAGATAAATACATGAGTGGGTGTGGGTGGGTGTGAGTTGGACCTGACTAGCTTGTGCTGCTGGGTCTGGTGCAGTGCTCCATCCTTGAGTGGAGGTGACCAGACTGGGTGGGTCATTGGGCTAATCCGTGGGGGGTGGGTCATTTGTCTAATCCGGGGGGGAAACATGGACCTGCTCCGCATGGGTCAGTAGGCCTGTTGCAGTGTTCTTTTTTATGTTCTTATGTTCTTAACTTGGAAGGTGTTCAGATGTCCGAGAGTCAATGGTCTGGTGCACATCCTGCAGTGTTCACAACAGTGTACACTGTGTACACCCTGTAGTGTATGTGGTATACAGCCTGCAATGAATACAGAATACACTGCAGTACTCCCTCGCTATAGATACTCACATGCACCTCAGCTTCCCATGTCTGTACTTTGTACTCTCCTTTATTCTTTACATGATAAAGCCCACGGTGTGGACGCACCGAAGTTATTCATGATCTCCACTGCATCTAAGTGTCATTTACTCAATAATAATACTACAACCACTACTACTAGCTCTATTACTACTGCTACTGCTGCTGCTACTACTACTACTACTACTACCACTACTACTACTACTACTACTACTACTAATAATAATAATAATAATAATAATAATAATAATAATAATAATAATAATAATAATAATAATAATAATAACTCTCCACTGTGTCATCATTAACTTGCAACCTAATAAATGCAGGACGATAATTTAGTATTACCAGGTAGTGCAGGTGGTTCTACCTCTCGCAGCTGGTTGGCTGCTTTATTGCCAAGTATTGGTATGCCAGCTGTGTTTCATTATGCTGTTCGAATTGTGATGCCATAATCCGTATTTAATATAGCTAATTATAGATCCAGGGTTACTCGGATCTATAAGTGCTGATAAAATCAGGGTGAGGTCACAGACTAAGGAGTGCTGCAGGCTCGATTCTCCGTCCGCTGTTCACAAGACACTTGCGAATTAGTGTAGTTCTGCGAAGCGCTAAATCCGTGTGGATCATTCGGAGCAAGAAGTGGTGGAAGCTCCATCCTCCGTCTTCTATTCGCGCTAGACCGACGCTCTACCAAGAAATACAACAGTAGATGTTACAACACTTGCGAAATGTACTGTAGCCGATTTGGCTGCCGTGTAGAGCTGAGAGTCCGCAGAAGACAGGAAATTGACGTCCAGGTGTACTCATGTGTACCGAGTACACATGAGTACACCTTTGTCATGGTGTTAAAAAGACGATCGTCAACAAGATCATTCACACGAGGGAGTAACACCACAGACGGACACAAACACACACGTAAAGGAAGATCTGTATCACCTCTTCAGCAAGGGAGAAAGAGAAAGAGAGAGAGAGAGAGAGAGAGAGAGAGAGAGAGAGAGAGAGAGAGAGAGAGAAAGAGAGAGAGAGAGAAAGAGAGAGAGAGAGAGAGAGAGAGAGAGAAGTAAGTGTACACTGCTGAAGATCTCAGATGAAGGTTGCAATATTCTCTCTACTCTCCTTTCGTAATTTTTTTTTTTTTTTTTTGGCTTCGATGCTCAGCAAAGTCATTCCTGTACTCAATAAATGGCATCACGCACTGATCACTCAGCTTATGTACTGGGATGAAGGTCAACTGATGGTATCAAAGATCACCCAGCCAGTATGGCACCCAGCCAGTATGGCACCCAGCCAGTATGGCACCCAGCCAGTACAGTACTTGGCTCAGTGTCCAGCCATTTGCATTTATGTCGTGGACTATTATGTTCTCTTATATACATATAGTTAGAGTAAGTTTACCAATATATTAATGTTAGTATGCTGTAATATTAAGTTATGTTTGTGTACCTCTCGTGTCTAACTGCTGATACTATTGTATTATACAGAGGTGTGTCTATCCGCGTGGTGCATAATTAAGGTAATTTATGCTAATACCTGAACAACACTGAAGAAAAAAGTATTACGATATGCAGTCAAGATGATGGTGCTAATGAGATTATATTAATATTAAATGTATTATTAATATTAATAGAGAACTGGTAAGGCAGTAGAGGTTAAACAGTCTGTGGAATAAGAGGAAATAAGGTTTGATGTTACGTATTTCAGTTTGACATACGGACTCTTAATTTCTGTCTATTCGATTTTTAAAAGCCGTTGAATATAGAGGTCAAGAGTTATTATCTTACCCCGTTTAGGGGTGAGCAGAGGGCAACAGGTGCAAGGTGCTTTGTGCTATTTTTTGTTTCGATGAGCTGTTTGTATAAGTTAATAATTTAGTGTAAATTTGACTCATTTACTTCTTGGGTTTACTGTGAGGCTCCATCACTGGCTGTCAGTTTGGCTCAATGTTTCTCTCCACTCAGCCTGTGAGTGTTACTGTGCACTCCAGCAAACGTTTACAAACTTTTGTTTCCACCCAATTAATTCTTCATTTATGTGTTCTAATTTTCATTTCATTCCCACGTCCCTAGTAATGACGTTAGTTTACCTTATTTCTCACCTTAGTGCTGACCTCAGCTTGACTAATCTTTCTCTTTGGGGTTGATGTAAGCTTGCATTATTGCATTATCTCTCTCCTTATTTCTGACATCAGCCTGTATTCTATCTTTTTAATGTTAACGTCAGCTTGTCTTCTATCTCTCTTTAGTGTTAATATCATCTTGTCTTTTATCTTAAGTGTTGACATCAGCTTGTCTTACATATCCTAGTGCTGATAACACATTACCACCCCTTAACTTCCATCGTTCAACGTATTTTAGCCAGCACATCAATTCAAGGCTGCCCGTCCCTTGACTGCTAAGCACCGTATCGATTGCGGTGAAAAAATTTGTCTTTCAAACCAGGTACTTGTTCCATAGTGTTGTAGCTTTGTGAAATCTTCCGTAGTTTAGATTGGATTATACAGGTACTCAGCCTCAGCTCTATGGCCACGAGGTTTTGGAGAAAATTCACACCAGACTTTTGCGGTGAATGACCCACAAGGATTTAGCGTTTTATGAAATATTATACATTAATAATTAAAAAAAACTCTGCAAGTAGACAATGGAAAAGGCCGAGAAGAGAAAGATTTTTTTTTTTAATTCATTTTTCGTGAAAGGATGGGCGAACGTTTTATTAAAAGGAATCTCTGTTACCAGTATCTTTATTCCTAATTTTTTTCTGAGCATCTCTCTTTCTTTATTCAAAATTAGCAATATTTATTTATATGAAATTTACTAAAGTTGTTGTGTGGATCTCATTTGTTTTCATTATTAAAAAAATTATATCATGAAAATTACAGGTGTGTTGGCAGTAATAGTGCACAAAGGATGTTATCGTCATTGGTTTAAAGGGCACGTGAGTTCCACTGTCTTCTAATAATATGTTCATTTTTCCACTATAATCTACCTTGTCTATAATTACTATGGCATTTGCTTTGTCTGCGTTCTTAAGGTGAAGTCCAGGATCTTTCCTTAATGGTATGACTTAACAAATCTTTGAGAACTGTTCGGTTCCACAGGCCTGAGCAAAGCCCCATATACCATGCCTTTGAACGGAAGCTTCAACATTTGCAAAGGCGTGTATATGTGGAACTTACTCGCCCTTTAATCATCTTACCAAGAAGAAGGACTTATACGACACTTGTCGTCGCTGCTCTTAACGAAACAAGAAGAACAAGGTAGGAGAGCAGCTCCACTTCATCATGTTCAAGGTATGTAGGTATGTGTCTTGGGTAAAACCCATGATCAACAATCAACAACAGTCCTTGCTCCAGCCTGTTTGCCTTTTTTTTTCTTTTTTTTTTTTGTCAGTACCAGAGGGTAGGGACATGCTTAAAAAAAAAATGGCACACACACCCTCTCGACCTTGTACGTGGTAACTACGATGTTCTTGTGCTTGTGTAGGTGTTTTCACACACACATACACTTATACACATACATTCACATACATATATTCACACATAACACCCAAACACACACATACACTTACATACACTTACACACATTCATTCACACACATACGCGCACACACACATACACATGACGTCTCAGCACCTAGCCCATCCATGTATAAACAATATTTCACTGTCGATAAGACAGTCAAATGAGTGACTGTTTAAAGGAACCTTAAACACGGATTACTTGACATGTTTCTAGTATTCTAGGTGTGTGCATGAAGAGGCACAACAAGACCTTACTAGTATAAACATAAAAACGATGGTGACAGGAAGATAGAAAAACTTTCTAGACAAAAAAGTGGTAGAATTTCAAGATGGGTTTCTAGAGGAGGTACTAGCGGACCAACCTGGAAGGTTACGCTGAAACTATGACACCTGGACACGTGCCTGTCCGGGTTGTATGATAGACTCTTTGAGTCTTACAAGTGCCCAGGTTTTTTGATAGACTCCTGGAGTCTTACAAGTGCCCAGATTGTTTGATAAACTGTGTGAGTCTTACAAGTGTTCAGGATCTATGATAGACTCTGATAGACTGTGGCTGGTAGGAATCATTTGCAGTATTTATGAAGATTCCATAATTATATTATGTCGGAGCTCACAGCCGTGGTGTGTCCAGCAGCCAGAATGTGAGAGACCTTCCTGTGGCCCCAGAGACTCAGATCTAACTAAAGAGCGACTAAGAATACGTGAAGATGGTATACCTAAAGATTGTAGTCTTGATGATGGTGTACTCTAAGTTAATATACTTGAATATGGTATAATAGACGAGGGTATACTTGGAGATTTTATTTATGAAGTTGGTATACTTTAAGTTGGTCTACTTGTAGAAAATATGCTACAAGAAATTAGTGGAAAGATTTTACAGTTTTCTCTATTGTGTGTGTGTGTGTGTGTGTGTGTGTGTGTACTCACCTATTTGTACTCACCTATTTGTGGTTGCAGGGGTCGAGTCCTAGCTCCTGGCCCCGCCTCTTCACCGGTTGCTACTAGGCCCTCTCTCTCCCCGCTCCATGAGCTTTATCAAACCTCGTCTTAAAACTGTGTATGGTTCCTGCCTCCACTACGTCATTTTCTAGGCTATTCCACTGCCTTACAACTCTATGACTGAAGAAATACTTCCTAATATCTCTCTGACTCATTTGTGTCTTCAACTTCCAATTGTGGCCTCTTGTTTCTGTGTCCCCTCCCTGGAACATCCTGTCTTTGTCCACCTTGTCTATTCCACGCAGTATTTTATATGTCGTTATCATGTCTCCCTTGACCCTCCTGTCCTCCAGTGTCGTCAGGCCGATTTCCCTTAATCTTTCTTCATAGGACATTCCCCTTAGCTCTGGAAGTAACCTTGTCGCAAACCTTTGTACTTTTTCTAGTTTCTTGACGTGCTTTATCAAGTGCGGGTTCCAAACAGGTGCTGCATACCCCAGTATGGGCCTGACATACACGGTGTACAGTGTCTTGAATGATTCCTTACTAAGGTATCGGAATGCTGTTCTCAGGTTTGCCAGGCGCCCATATGCTGCAGCAGTTATCTGATTGATGTGTGCTTCCGGAGACATGCTCGGTGTTATACTCACCCCAAGATCTTTCTCCTTGAGTGAGGTTTGCAGTCTTTGGCCACCTAGCCTATACTCTGTCTGTGGTCTTCTGTGCCCTTCCCCTATCTTCAAGACTTTGCATTTGGCAGGATTAAATTCGAGAAGCCATTTGCTGGACCAGGTGTCCAGTCTGTCCAGGTCTCTTTGAAGTCCTGCCTGGTCCTCATCAGATTTAATTCTCCTCATTAACTTCACATCATCTGCAAACAGGGACACTTCTGAGTCTAACCCTTCCGTCATGTCGTTCACATATACCAAAAATAGCACTGGTCCTAGGACCGACCCCTGTGGGACCCCGCTCGTCACAGGTGCCCACTGTGATACATCATTACGTACCATGACTCGTTGTTGCCTCCCTGTCAGGTATTCTCTGATCCATTGCAGTGCCCTTCCTGTTATATGCGCCTGATGCTCTAGCTTCTGCACTAATCTCTTGTGAGGAACTGTGTCAAAGGCCTTCTTGCAGTCCAAGAAGATGCAATCAACCCACCCCTCTCTCTCTTGTCTTACTTCTGTTATTTTATCATAAAACTCCAGAAGGTTTGTGACACAGGATTTGCCTTCCGTGAATCCGTGCTGGTTGGCATTTATACTCCTGTTCCGTTCCAGGTGCTCCACCACTCTCCTCCTGATAATCTTCTCCATAATTTTGCATACTATACACGTCAATGACACAGGTCTATAGTTTAGTGCCTCTTTTCTGTCTCCTTTTTTAAAAATGGGAACTACATTTGCCATCTTCCATACCTCAGGTAGTTGCCCAGTTTCCAGGGATGTGTTGAAGATTGTGGTAAGTGGCACGCACAACATATCTGCTCCCTCTCTAAGGACCCACGGGGAGATGTTGTCCGGTCCCATTGCCTTTGAGGTATCGATGTGTGTGTGTGTGTGTGTGTGTGTGTTTGTGTGTGTGTGTGTGTGTGTGTGTGTGTGTGTGTGTGTGTGTGTGTGTGTGTGTGTGTGTGTGTGTACTCACCTAGTTGTACTCACCTAGTTGAGGTTGCGGGGGTCGAGTCCGAGCTCCTGGCCCCGCCTCTTCACTGATCGCTACTAGGTCACTCTCCCTGAGCCGTGAGCTTTATCGTACCTCTGCTTAAAGCTATGTATGGATCCTGCCTCCACTACATCGCTTCCCAAACTATTCCACTTACTGACTACTCTGTGGCTGAAGAAATACTTCCTAACATCCCTGTGATTCATCTGTGTCTTTAGCTTCCAACTGTGTCCCCTTGTTACTGTGTCCAAACTCTGGAACATCCTGTTTTTGTCCACCTTGTCAATTCCTCTCAGTATTTTGTATGTCGTTATCATGTCCCCCCTATCTCTCCTGTCCTCCAGTGTCGTCAGGTTGATTTCCCTTAACCTCTCCTCGTAGGACATACCTCTTAGCTCTGGGACTAGTCTTGTTGCAAACCTTTGCACTTTCTCTAGTTTCTTTACGTGCTTGGCTAGGCGTGGGTTCCAAACTGGTGCCGCATACTCCAATATGGGCCTAACGTATACGGTGTACAGGGTCCTGAACGATTCCTTATTAAGATGTCGGAATGCTGTTCTGAGGTTTGCTAGGCGCCCATATGCTGCAGCAGTTATTTGGTTGATGTGCGCTTCAGGAGATGTGCCTGGTGTTATACTCACCCCAAGATCTTTTTCCTTGAGTGAGGTTTGTAGTCTCTGACCCCCTAGACTGTACTCCGTTTGCGGCCTTCTTTGCCCTTCCCCAATCTTCATGACTTTGCACTTGGTGGGATTGAACTCCAGGAGCCAATTGCTGGACCAGTTCTGCAGCCTGTCCAGATCCCTTTGTAGTTCTGCCTGGTCTTCGATCGAGTGTATTCTTCTCATCAACTTCACGTCATCTGCAAACAGGGACACCTCAGAGTCTATTCCTTCCGTCATGTCGTTCACAAATACCAGAAACAGCACTGGTCCTAGGACTGACCCCTGCGGGACCCCGCTGGTCACAGGTGCCCACTCTGACACCTCGCCACGTACCATGACTCGCTGCTGTCTTCCTGACAAGTATTCCCTGATCCATTGTAGTGCCTTCCCTGTTATCCCTGCTTGGTCCTCCAGTTTTTGCACCAATCTCTTGTGTGGAACTGTGTCAAACGCCTTCTTGCAGTCCAAGAAAATGCAATCCACCCACCCCTCTCTCTCTTGTCTTACTGCTGTCACCATGTCATAGAACTCCAGTAGGTTTGTGACACAGGATTTCCCGTCCCTGAAACCATGCTGGCTGCTGTTGATGAGATCATTCCTTTCTAGGTGTTCCACCACTCTTCTCCTGATAATCTTCTCCATGATTTTGCATACTATACATGTCAGTGACACTGGTCTGTAGTTTAATGCTTCATGTCTGTCTCCTTTTTTAAAGATTGGGACTACATTTGCTGTCTTCCATGCCTCAGGCAATCTCCCTGTTTCGATAGATGTATTGAATATTGTTGTTAGGGGTACACATAGCGCCTCTGCTCCCTCTCTCAATACCCATGGGGAGATGTTATCTGGCCCCATTGCCTTTGAGGTATCTAGCTCACTCAGAAGCCTCTTCACTTCTTCCTCGGTTGTGTGCACTGTGTCCAGCACTTGGTGGTGTGCCCCACCTCTCCGTCTTTCTGGAGTCCCTTCTGTCTCCTCTGTGAACACTTCTTTGAATCTCTTGTTGAGTTCTTCACATACTTCCCGGTCATTTCCTGTTGTCTCTCCTCCTTCCTTCCTTAGCCTGATTACCTGGTCCTTGACTGTTGTTTTCCTCCTGATGTGGCTGTACAACAGTTTCGGATCAGATTTGGCTTTCGCTGCTATGTCATTTTCATATTGTCTTTGGGCCTCCCTTCTTATCTGTGCATATTCATTTCTGGCTCTACGACTGTTCTCCTTATTCTCCTGGGTCCTTTGCCTTCTATATTTCTTCCATTCCCTAGCACACTTGGTTTTTGCCTCCCTGCACCTTTGGGTAAACCATGGGCTCATCCTGGCTTTTTCATTACTCCTGTTACCCTTGGGTACAAACCTCTCCTCAGCCTCCTTGCATTTTATTGCTACATATTCCATCATCTCATTAACTGGTTTCCCTGCCAGTTCTCTGTCCCACTGAACCCCGTTCAGGTAGTTCCTCATTCCTGTGTAGTCCCCTTTCTTGTAGTTTGGCTTCATTCGTCCTGGCCTTCCTGCTTCTCCCTCCACTTGTAGCTCTACTGTGTATTCGAAGCTTACAACCACATGGTCACTGGCCCCAAGGGGTCTTTCATATGTGATGTCCTCGATATCTGCACTACTGAAGGTGAATACTAAGTCCAGCCTTGCTGGTTCATCCTCTCCTCTCTCTCTTGTAGTGTCCCTTACGTGTTGGTACATGAAGTTCTCCAGTACCACCTCCATCATCTTAGCCCTCCAAGTATCTTGGCCCCCATGTGGGTCCAAGTTCTCCCAATCTATCTCCTGTGTGTGTGTGTATGTGTGTGTGTGTGTGTGTATGTGTGTGTGTGTGTGTGTGTGCGCGTGTGTGTGAGTGTGTGTGTGTGTGTGTGTGTGTGTGTGTGTGTGTGTGTGTGTGTGTGTGTGTGTGTGTGTGTGTGTGTGTGTGTGTGTGTGTGCGTGTGTATGTGTGTGTGTGTGTGTGAGTGTTAGTTAGTTAGTTACCATTTTGTCCTAGGCACATGTCGATTAGACACTAGGCCTGTTGTATATGTGTGTGCATGTGTGTGTGTATGTGTGTATGTGTGTGTGTGTGTGTGTGTCTGTGTGTCTGTGTGTGTGTGTGTGTGTGTGTGTGTGTGTGTGTGTGTGTGTGTGTGTGTGTGTGTGTGTGTGTGTGTGTGTGTGTGTACTCACCTAGTTGTACTCACCTAGTTGAGGTTGCAGGGGTCGAGTCCAAGCTCCTGGCCCCGCCTCTTCACTGGTCGCTACTAGGTCACTCTCCCTGAACCATGAGCTTTATCGTACCTCTGCTTAAAGCTATGTATGGATCCTGACTCCACTACATCGCTTCCCAAACTATTCCACTTACTGACTACTCTGTGGCTGAAGAAATACTTCCTAACATCCCTGTGATTCATCTGCGTCTTCAACTTCCAACTGGGTCCCCTTGTTACTGTGTCCAATCTCTGGAACATCCTGTCTTTGTCCACCTTGTCAATTCCTCTCAGTATTTTGTATGTCGTTATCATGTCCCCCCTATCTCTCCTGTCCTCCAGTGTCGTCAGGTTGATTTCCCTTAACCTCTACTCGTAGGACATACCTCTTAGCTCTGGGACTAGTCTTGTTGCAAACCTTTGCACTTTCTCTAGTGTGTGTGTGTGTGTGTGTGTGTGTGTGTGTGTGTGTGTGTGTGTGTGTGTGTGTGTGTGTGTGTGTGTGTGTGTGTGTGTGTGTCTGTGTGCGTGTGTGTCTGTGTGCGCGTGTGTCTGTGTGCGCGTGTGTCTGTGTGCGCGTGTCTGTGTGCGCGTGTCTGTGTGCGCGTGTCTGTGTGTGCGTGTGTGTGTGTGTGCGTGTGTCTGTGTGCGTGTGTCTGTGTGCGTGTGTGTGTGCGTGTGTGTGTGCGTGTGTGTGTGCGTGTGTGTGTGTGCGTGTGTGTGCGTGTGTGCGTGTGTGTGTCTGTGTGTGTCTGTGTGCGTGTGTGTCTGTGTGCGTGTGTGTATGTGTGCGTGTGTCTGTGTACGTGTGTGTCTGTGTGCGTGTGTGTGTGTGCGTGCGTGTGTGTGCGTGCGTGTGTGTCTGTGTGCGTGTGTGTCTGTGTGCGTGCGTGTGTGTCTGTGTGCGTGTGTGTGTGTGCGTGTGTGTGTGTGTGTGTGTGTGTGTGTGTGTGTGTGTGTGTGTGTGTATGTGTGTGTGTCTGTGTGCGTGTGTGTCTGTGTGCGTGCGTGTCTGTGTGCGTGCGTGTCTGTGTGCGTGCGTGTCTGTGTCCGTGTGTGTGTGTGTGTGTGTGTGTGTGTCTGTGTGTGTGTGTGTGTGTGTCTGTGTGTGTCTGTGTGTGTCTGTGTGTGTCTGTGTGTGTGTGTGTGTGTGTGTGTGTGTGTGTGTGTGTGTGTGTGTGTGTGTGTGTGTGTGTGTGTGTGTGTGTGTCTGTATGTGTGTGTGTCTGTGTGTGTGTGTGTCTGTGTGTGTGTGTCTGTGTGTGTGTGTCTGTGTGTGTGTGTGTGTGTGTCTGTGTCTGTGTGTGTGTCTGTGTGTGTGTGTCTGTGTGTGTGTGTCTGTGTGTGTCTGTGTGTGTGTCTGTGTGTGTGTGTCTGTGTACTCACCTAGTTGTACTCACCTAGTTGAGGTTGCGGGGGTCGAGTCCGAGCTCCTGGCCCCGCCTCTTCACTGATCGCTACTAGGTCACTCTCCCTGAGCCGTGAGCTTTATCATACCTCTGCTTAAAGCTATGTATGGATCCTGCCTCCACTACATCGCTTCCCAAACTATTCCACTTACTGACTACTCTGTGGCTGAAGAAATACTTCCTAACATCCCTGTGATTCATCTGTGTCTTCAGCTTCCAACTGTGTCCCCTTGTTACTGTGTCCAATCTCTGGAACATCCTGTCTTTGTCCACCTTGTCAATTCCTCTCAGTATTTTGTATGTCGTTATCATGTCCCCCCTATCTCTCCTGTCCTCCAGTGTCGTCAGGTTGATTTCCCTTAACCTCTCCTCGTAGGACATACCTCTTAGCTCTGGGACTAGTCTTGTTGCAAACCTTTGCACTTTCTCTAGTTTCTTCACGTGCTTGGCTAGGTGTGGGTTCCAAACTGGTGCCGCATACTCCAATATGGGCCTAACATACACGGTGTACAGGGTCCTGAATGATTCCTTATTAAGATGTCGGAATGCTGTTCTGAGGTTTGCTAGGCGCCCATATGCTGCAGCAGTTATTTGGTTGATGTGTGTGTGTGTGTGTGTGTCTGTGTGTGTGTGTCTGTGTGTGTGTGTGTGTGTGTGTGTGTGTGTGTGTGTGTGTGTGTGTGTGTGTGTCTGTGTGTCTGTGTGTGTGTGTGTGTGTCTGTGTGTGTGTCTGTGTGTGTACTCACCTAATTGTGGTTGCAGGGGTCGAGACTCAGCTCCTGGCCCCGCCTCTTCACTGATCGCTACTGGGTTTCCTCTCTGCTTCCTGAGCTTTGTCATACCTCTTCTTAAAACTATGTATGGTTCCTGCCTCCACTACTTCACTTGCTAGGCTATTCCACTTGCTGACGACTCTATGACTGAAGAAATACTTCCTAACGTCCCTGTGACTCGTCTGAGTCTTCAGCTTCCAGTTGTGACCCCTTGTCCCTGTGTCCCCTCTCTGGAACATCCTATCTCTGTCCACCTTGTCTATTCCCCGCAGTATCTTGTATGTCGTTATCATGTCTCCCCTGACCCTTCTGTCCTCCAGTGTCGTCAGTCCAATTTCCTTTAACCTTTCCTCATACGACATTCCCTTGAGCTCTGGGACTAGCCTTGTTGCAAACCTTTGTACTTTCTCTAACTTCTTGACGTGCTTGACCAGGTGTGGGTTCCAGACTGGTGTGTGTGTGTGTGTGTGTGTGTGTGTGTGTGTGTGTGTGTGTGTGTGTGTGTGTGTGTGTGTGTGTGTGTGTGTGTGTGTGTGTGTGTGTGTGTGTGTGTGTGCGTGTGTGTGTGTGTGGGTGTGTGTACTCACCTAGTTGTGGTTGCAGGGGTCGATTCATAGCTCCTGGCACTGCCTCTTCACTCTTCACTTCACTGGTACTACAATGTCTGGCTTTGAGCCCTCATCTGGTGCTATAATGTCTGACTGATGACCCACTTTTGGTGCTGATGTATCTGGCTGTAAATCCGCTTCAGGATGTGCATTGTTAGTCAGCAGTAACCTGTAACTTCCTAACCATACAGGTATTGATCCACTGTGTCATGATGGACAGCCATCATAGCAACCTGGTCGCTAAACATAAACATTAATTGTTATTTATTGGCGTAGAATAAACTTTGTCATGTCGGATAACCTGACCTTCATAAAAAAAAAAGACCTGTCGGGTCCTGCTTGGACCAGATTGTAATGGGTGACCTGAGGCCAGTGTAGCCGGAGCTGAGTCTTCGTCGACCAGTTTGCTTCCCCTCCAGCCTGCCAAACATTAATTCAAACCTGTTTTTATATATTTTTTTAAAGACAAACAGGTTTTTTTCTTTACGAAAGTGAGGTTATCCTCCACGATTAGGTTGTTTCTTTGCCAGTAACTTACAATTAATGTTTATATTCAGCTCTTGAATGTTGGTGGATTTTTTATTGGGACGACTGATGTTTTAAAAAATAATTCATAAGAAAATCTGAAAGAGCACCTTTTTTTCTTTACAATTTCCTCGAAAATTGATTTTAAAAGTTTTCTATATGTAGCTGAGACTAATATATATATATATATACATATATATATATATATATATATATATATATATATATATATATATATATATATATATATATATATATATATATATATATATATATATATATATATATATATATACATATATCTGCCTCTTAACATATTTTTAAAGAGCTATTGCGAACTTACCCATGATCATATGGACTTTGTGTTGCTTTGACCTTATCCAGCAAGAAGTTATAATGAGAGCTGTCCATCATGACCTAGTAGATATATTCCGGATTGACTAGGAAGTTACAGCATCCGGCTGATTGTAACAACATAGAACCAGAAGTGGATTTATAGCCAGATACATTAACACCAGTAGTGGGTAGACTGGTTATAAATGACCATAATTTTTAAAGGGGTGGACCGGTAAGCCAGCGGAAGGCCTCGGTCAGATGACCAAAAGCTCCAAAGGCGGGTCATCATCTGACTAAGACCCGCGTCAGGAAACATTTGTCCTGTTTCCTGACGAACCTTACCTAACCTAACCTAACCTAACCAGTAGTGGGTCATGAGCCAGACATTGTAGCACCAGAAATGGGTCATGAACCAGACATTGTAGCACCAGAAATGGGTCATGAGTCAGACTTTGTAGCACCAGAAATGGGTCATGAGCCAGAGATCGTAGCACCAGAAGTAGGTCATGAGCCAGACATTGTAGCACCAGAAATGGGCCATGAGCCAGACATTGTAGCACCAGAAATGGGTTATGAGCCAGAGATCGTAGCACCAGGAGTAGGTCATGAGCCAGACATTGTAGCACCAGAAGTACATCATGAGCCAGACATTGTAGCACCAGAAATTAGTCATGAGCCAGACATTGTAGCACCAGAAATGGGTCATGAGCCAGAGATCGTAACACCAGAAGTAGATCATGAGCCAGACATTGTAGCACCAGAAGTGGGTCATGAGCCAGACATTGTAGCACCAGAAGTGGGTCATGAGCCAGACATTGTAGCACCAGAAGTAGGTCATGAGCCAGACATTGTAGCACCAGAAGTGGGTCATGAGACAGATATTGTAGCACCAGAAGTGGGTCATGAGCCAGACATTGTAGCACCAGAAGTGGGTCATGAGCCAGACATTGTAGCACCAGAAGTAGGTCATGAACCAGACATTGTAGCACCAGAAGTAGGTCATGAGCCAGACATTGTAGCACCAGAAGTAGGTCATGAGCCAGACATTGTAGCACCAGAAGTGGGTCATGAGCCAGACATCGTAGCACCAGAAGTGGGTCATGAGCCAGACATTGTAGCACCAGAAGTGGGTCATGAGCCAGACATCGTAGCATCAGAAGTGGGTCATGAGCCAGACATTGTAGCACCAGAAGTAGGTCATGAGCCAGACATTGTAGCACCAGAAGTACGTCATGAGCCAGACATTGTAGCACCAGAAGTGGGTCATGAACCAAACATTGTAACACCAGAAGTAGGTCATGAGCCAGACATTGTAGCACCAGAAGTGAGTCATGAGCCAGACATCGTAGCATCAGAAGTGGGTCATGAGCCAGACATTGTAGCACCAGAAGTGGGTCATGAACCAAACATTGTAGCACCAGAAGTAGGTCATGAGCCAGACATTGTAGCACCAGAAATGGGTCATGAGCCTGTCATTGTAGCACCAGAAGTGGGTCATGAGCCAGACATTGTAGCACCAGAAGTGGGTCATGAGCCAGACATCGTAGCACCAGAAGTGGGTCATGAGCCAGACATTGTAGCACCAGAAGTAGGTCATGAGCCAGACATTGTAGCACCAGAAATGGGTCATGAGCCAGACATTGTAGCACCAGAAGTGGGTCATGAACCAAACATTGTAGCACCAGAAGTGGGTCATGAACCAAACATTGTAGCACCATAAGTAGGTCATGAGCCAGACATTGTAGCACGAGAAATGGGTCATGAACCAGACATTGTAGCACCAGAAGTGGGTCATGAACCAAACATTGTGGCACCAGAAGTAGGTCATGAGCCAGACATTGTAGCACCAGAAGTGGGTCATGAACCAGACATTGTAGCATCAGAAGTGGGTCTTGAACCAGACATTGTAGCATCAGAAGTGGGTCATGAACCAGACATTGTAGCACCAGAAGTGGGTCATGAGCCAGACATTGTAGCACCAGAAGTGGGTCATGAACCAGACATTGTAGCACCAGAAGTGGGTCTTGAACCAGACAT
Source organism: Cherax quadricarinatus (assembly GCF_038502225.1). NCBI lineage: Eukaryota > Metazoa > Arthropoda > Malacostraca > Decapoda > Parastacidae > Cherax > Cherax quadricarinatus. Next base: position 3,805,322 of record NC_091313.1, on the reverse strand, counting down.
TGTAGCATCAGAAGTGGGTCATGAACCAGACATTGTAGCACCAGAAGTAGGTCATGAGCCAGACATTGTAGCACCAGAAGTGGGTCATGAACCAGACATTGTAGCATCAGAAGTGGGTCTTGAACCAGACATTGTAGCATCAGAAGTGGGTCATGAACCAGACATTGTAGCACCAGAAGTAGGTCATGAGCCAGACATTGTAGCACCAGAAATGGGTCATGAGCCAGACATTGTAGCACCAGAAGTGGGTCATGAACCAAACATTGTAGCACCAGAAGTGGGTCATGAACCAAACACTGTAGCACCATAAGTAGGTCATGAGCCAGACATTGTAGCACCTG